>NC_141878.1:594572842-594875873 GCF_056163025.1 Triticum urartu | reverse complement strand
GTGTTGGAAGTGTTTCCAAAGTTGATGAGATCACCATCGCATGCTCCATCTGCCTTTGGGATTAGTATTGAACCTAGATAAATGTTATCAGGTGTCTACGTTGAGCATGAATATGATTAGATCATGTTCATTGCAATACGGTTATTCATTTAAGTTAGAGAATAATGGTTATTCTGTTTACATGAATAATACCTTTCATGGTCATGCACCCTATGTGGATGGTTCATTGAATCTCGGTCATGGTAATACACATGTTCACGCCAAAAGATGTAGAGTTAATAATGATAGTACCACTTTCTTGTGGCACTACCGCTTAGGTCATATTGGCGTAAGATGCATGAAGAAACTCCATATCGATGGATGTTTGGAGTCACTTGATTTTGAATCGCTTGACACATGCGAGCCATGCCTCATGGGCAGGATGACTAAGACCCCGTTTTCAGGTACAATGAAACGGGCAAGTGACTTGTTGGAAATCATACATGCTGATGCGTGTGATCCAATGAGAATTGAAGCGTGCGGTGGATATCGCTATTTTCTCATCTTCACTGACGATTTGAGTAGATATAGGTATATTTACTTAATGAAGCACAAGTCTGAAACGTTTGAAAAGTTCAAGTGATTTCAAAGTGAAGTTAAGAATCATCATAACAAAAAGATCAAATTCCTACGATCTGATCAATGAGAATTTCTGAGTTATGAGTTTGGTAAACACTTAAGACATTGTGGAATTGTTTCATAGTTAAAGCCACCTGGAACACCACAGGGTAATGGTGTGTCCGGACGTCGTAATCGAACCTTATGAGATATGGTGCGATCTATGATGTCTCTTACCGATCTACCCTATTATTTTGAGGTTATGCATAAGAGACAGCTGCATTCACTTTAGATAGGACACCATATAAGTCCGTCGAGACGACGCCGTGTGAACATTGGTTTGGCAAGAAACCAAAGTTGTCGTTTCCTAATGTTTGGGGCTGCGATGCTTAAGGCTTCAGCCGGAGAAGCTCGAACCCAAAGCGGACAAACACATCTTCATAGGATACCCAAAGGTGACAGTTGCATATACCCTCTATCTCAGATCCGAGGGAAAATTGTTTGTCGCTAAGAACGGGTCATTTCTCGAGAAGGAGTTTCTCTCGAAAGAATTGAGTGGGAGGAAGATAGAACTTGATGAGGTTGTCGAACCTTTATTTCAACCAGAAAGTGATGCAACACAGAAAGATGTTTTCTGTGGCGCCTACGTCTGTTGAATAGGAAGTTAATGATAGTGATCATGAAGCTTCGGATCAAGTTGCTATCGAACCTCATAGGTCGACAAGGATATGTACTACTCCTGAGTGGTATGGTAATCCTGTCTTAGATATCATGTTGTTAGACAACAATGAACCTACGAGCTATGGAGAAGCGATGGTGGGCTAGTATTCCGACAAATGGTTAGAAGCCATGAAATCCGAGATAGGATCCATGTATCAGAACAAAGTATGGACTTTGGTGGACTTGGCCGATGATCGGCAAGCCACTGAGATAAATGGATCTTTAAGAAGAAGACGGACGTGGGCGGTAATGTTACCGTCTATGAAGCTCGACTTGTGGGAAAGAGTCTTTTCACAAGTTCAAGGAGTTGACTACGATGAGAATTTCTCACCCATAGCGATGCTTAAGTCCGTCGGAATCATGTTAGCATTAGCTGTATTTTTCGATTATGAAATCTGCCAGATGGATGTCAAAAACAAGTTCTCTTACCAGTTTTCATAAGAAAGAGTTGTATGTGATACAATCAAAGTTTTGTCGATCCTAAGGATGCTAAAAGGTATGCTGGCTCCAGCAATCCTTCTATGGACTAGAGCAAGCATCTCGGAATCGGAATATATGTTTTGATGGAGTGATCAAAGCTTTTAGGTTTATACAATGTTTGTTAGAAACTTGTATTTACAAGAAAGTGAGTGGGAGCACTACAACATTTCTGATAAGTATATGTGGATGACATATTGTTGATTCGAAATAATGTAGAATTTCTGGAAAGCATAAATGGTTGTTTGAAGAGTGTTTTTCAAAGGAAGACCTGGATAAAGCTGCTTACATATTGGGCATCAAGATCTATAGAAATAGGTCAAGACGTCTGATGGTACTTTCAAAGAATGCACACCTTAACATGTTTTTGAAGGAGTTCAAAATAGATCAGTCAAAGAAGGGGTTCTTACCTGAGTTGTAAGGTGTGAAGTTGAGTAAGACTCAAAGCTTGACCACGGTAGAAGAAAGAGGAAGGACGAAGGTCGTCCCCTATGCTTTTGTCATAGGCTCTATAAGGTATGCCATGCTGAACTACCGCACCAGATGTGCCTTGCCACATGTCTGGCAAGAGGGTACAAAGGTGATCTAGGAGTAGATCACCAGATAGCGGTCAAAATTATCCTTAGAGGAATAAGGAAATGTTTCTCGGTTATGGAGGTGATAAAGAGTTCGACATAAAGATTTACGTCGATGCAAGCTTAACACCTATCCGGATAGCTCTGAGTAGAGATATCGGATACGTATAATGGAGCAATAATTTGGAATAGCTCCAAGTGGAACGTGGTAGCAGCATCTACGATATAAAGTTTTGCGAAATACATAGGGATCTGAAAATGGCAAGACCCGTTGACTACAACCACTCTCACAAGCATAACATGATCAAACCCAGAACTCATTGAGTATTAATCACATAGTGATGTGAACTTGATTAGTGACACTAGTAAACTCTTTGGATGTTGGTCACATGGCGATGTGACCTGTGAGTGTTAATCACATGGCGATGTGAACTAGATTATTGACTCTAGTGCAAGTGGGAGACTATTGGAAATATGCCCTAGAGGCAATAATAAATTAGTTATTATTATATTATATTTCATTGTTCATGATAATCGTTTATTATCCATGCTAGAATTTTATTGATAGGAAACTCAGATACATGTGTGGATACATAGACAACACCATGTCCCTAGTAAGCCTCTAGTTGACTAGCTCGTTGATCAATAGATGGTTACAGTTTCCTGACCATGGACATTGGATGTCGTTGATAACGGGATCACATCATTAGGAGAATGATGTGATGGACAAGACCCAATCCTAAGCCTAGCACAAGATCGTGTAGTTCGTTTGCTAAAGCTTTTCTAATGTCAAGTATCATTTCCTTAGACCATGAGATTGTGCAACTCCCGGATACCGTAGGAGTGCTTTGGGTGTGCCAAACGTCACAACGTAACTGGGTGGCTATAAAGGTACACTACAGGTATCTCCGAAAGTGTCTGTTGGGTTGGCACGAATTGAGACTGGGATTTGTCACTCCGTGTAAACGGAGAGGTATCTCTGGGCCCACTCGGTAGGACATCATCATAATGTGCACAATGTGACCAAGGAGTTGGTCACGGATGATGTGTTACGGAACGAGTAAAGAGACTTGCCGGTAACGAGATTGAACAAGGTATCGGGATACCGACGATCGAATCTCGGGCAAGTACAATACCACTGGACAAAGGGAATTGAATACGGGATTGATTGAATCCTCGACATCGTGGTTCATCCGATGAGATCATCGTGGAACATGTGGGAGCCAACATGGGTATCCAGATCCCGCTGTTGGTTATTGGCCGGAGAGTTGTCTCGGTCATGTCTGCATGGTTCTCGAACCCGTAGGGTCTATACACTTAAGGTTCGATGATGCTAGGGTTATTAGGAAGACTTGTATGTGATTACCGAATGTTGTTCGGAGTCCCGGATGAGATCCCGGACGTCACGAGGAGTTCTGGAATGGTCCGGAGGTAAAGATTTATATATGGAAAGTTGTTGTTCGGGTTCGGGGAAAAGTTTGGTTTTTTCCGGTATTGTACCGGGAAGCTTCCGGAAGCTTCCGGAGGATTCCGGAGGGGTCCAGAGGTCCGGAAAATGTTCCACCACGTCCAATACAGCGGCATGGGATGTAGGGGGCGCCCTAACCTTAATGGGCCAAGGGCACCAGCCCCCCAAGGCCCATGCGCATGGGAAAGGGGAAACCCTAAAGGGGAGGGCCTCCACTTGACTTGGGAGGCACTCCTCCCCCCCTTGGCCGCCGCCCCCAACCCTAGATGGGATCTAGGGGGGCCGCCCCCTCTCTCCCCACCTATAAATAGTGGAGGGGTGGGAGGGCAGCCACGCCCCTTGAACCTGGCGCAGCCCTCCCTCCTCCTACACCTCCTCCTCCTCCATAGTGCTTGGCGAAGCCCTGCTGGAGAACCACGAGCTCCATCACCACCACGCCGTCGTGCTGCTGTTGGACTCTCTTCCTCAACCTCTCCCTCCTCCTTGCTGGATCAAGGCGTGTTAGACGTCTCCGTTCCGTACGTGTGTTGAACGCGGAGGTGCCGTCCGTTCGGCGCTAGGATCATCGGTGATTTGGGTCACGACGAGTACGACTCCATCAACCCCGTTCACTTGAACGCTTCATGCCTTTACTGATTTTTAAAGTTAAGTTATTCACAAACTAGTGATTCACACTAATTTCAAATAATTCAAAATTTAAACTATTCAAATTTGAAAACTACGGGCACTAACAGAAAGTTTGTAATTTTTTGTACCTAAAGCAAAAATATTCACAAAGAAACTCTAAATACACAAAAAAACAACTCAAAAATAAATAAAGCAAAAAAATAAAAAAAAAAGCCCGCCTACTGGGCCAGAGCGGCCTGCATACGACTAGAAACCCAACCTCTTGTTGGGCCAGGATGCAGGCCCGCAAAGGCCCGGTAGGCCCACAGGGTAGCACAGAACATGTAGGCCCAGTAGGCCTGCTTTGGAGAGGAGCTCGAGAGAGCTACCGCACGGGGGGTTATAAACCAGTGCGGACGCCCCTTGGCTAGCGAGGTGGGACTAAACTTGCCGCACCGCACCTGCGCCAGCGCACCCCCTTTAGTACCGGGTGGTGGCACCAACCGGTACTAAAGGGGGGGCCTTTAGTACCGGTTGGAGCCACCACCCGGTACTAAAGGGGGTGCGGTTCCCGCGGCTTGGCCTGGCCAAAATAGGCCTTTAGTACCGGTTGGTAGCTCCAACCGGTACTAAAGGTCCATCCTATATAACTAAACACTTCAAAAATTTCAGTTTCTCATCTGCTTCTTCTCCTCTGCCCCGTCGCTCGCCGCCCCCGTCTCCATATCCCTCGTCGCCGCCCCCGTCGCCGCCCCGTCCCCGTCGTCGCCGCCCCGTCGTCCCCGTCCCCGTTGTCCCCGTCGTCACTGCCGCGCCGTCCCGGCCCGTCCCGCGTCGTCCCCGTCCCCGTCATCGCCGCCCCGTCCCCGTCGTCACCGCCCCGGCCCGCCCCCGTCGTCGCCGCCCCGGCCCGTCCCCGTCGTCGCCGCCCCGTCCCTGTCCCCGTCGTCGCCGCGCCCGTCGCCGTCCCCGTCGCCGCCCCCCGTCGCCTCTCGCCTCGCCGGTGAGCACACACACACACACACACACACACATATATATATATATATATTTAGTTTTTTAGTTATAGAATTAGTTATAAAAATGTTAGAAATTTTTCTTTTTTTAGTTATAGAAATAGTTAGTTATATAGCATTGTTAGAAATGTTATAGAAATGTTAGAATTGTTAGAAATTTTTCTGTTTTTTAGTTATAGAAATAGTTATAAAAAAGTTAGAAATTTTTCTTTTTTTAGTTATAGAAATATTAGAAATGTTATACAAATGTTAGTTATATATATAGAGATGTTATAATTTTTTTCTATTTTTTAGTTATAGAAATATTAGAAATTTTATAGAAATGTTAGTTATATAGCATTGTTAGAAATGTTATAGGAATGTTAGTTATATAGAAATGTTAGAAATTTTAGTTATCAAAATCCAATCATTAAAAAAATGTTACTTTTTGCGGGCATATAGCTAGTATTTGTTCTCGACGATGCCCGGCCCGCATCCTCGTCGTCGACCCGTCCGCGACGACGTCCGGCTGACCCATGTCCGGGACTGGGCTCCGCCGGGCTGGCACTGGGAGGTGCTGCCTGGAGGGGCGCGCCGCTTGATGAGGAACCCGGCCCCGGTCGTCGACCCTGATCTCGTTTGGTGGCGTTCGCGTGGGCCAGTTTCGGTGCGGAGGGAGCCGGCCCCGCCGGAGGTGGTACGTCGTCGTGTCAGGGAGGAGGACGAGCACGTCCATCGCTACATGGTTGCGTTAGAGGGCAGCAGGTTCTCCAATACCTGGCAATTTCTTCAGGGATCTCGCTTCAGCTATGATCCTGTGAGGGTTCCTTCTCTTTGGGTGTCCACCGCCCACGCCGCATGATCCGATGACGTATTCGAGATTATATATTATTCGAGACGATGTATTTGAGATTATATCTATTATTCGAGACGATGTATTCGAGATTATATCTATTATTCGAGACGATGTATTCGAGATTATATCTATTATTCGAGACGACGTATTCGAGATTATATTCGATGATGCTTATTATGTACTATGATTGATTCAGTTTTTCCTTATTAATTGATTGCATCCATGCATTGTAATTTGAATATATTTCTTTTGGATTAGTTAAACAAAACCTATGGCGGACAATACCGGCAGAGAGGGAGAAGAGGCCCTGTTCAATAGCATACGCAATCCTCGCGGGCCAGATGATGATCAGAATGAAGAAGATTATGACGGCTCCGAATATCTAAACAACACCGGGGAGGGTGATATGATATTCGATCGCGACGACCGAATTGATGAAGTCATGAACTATGAACATGACGAAGAAAATGTTGATCTTGAAACAACAAAGACCGGCGAGGTATATATATTTATATAAGCAGGCATCTGGTGATCATCACATGTTTTAAATGACTTGAAGATATATTAACGAATCGATCTTTCTTCTTTCAGCCATCCGGATCGAGCAAATCTTCAGGCAACTGGACGAAATGAGGCCCGAACAAAAAGTTGAAGGAGGGCGTAAAGTACAATATCGAGGCAATCAGACCTAATGGCGAACCATTAGCGCCTAAGAAGATTGCGGACAAGTTCATTCGTCAGTGCGGAGTTCTTGTGAAGGACCAACTCCCGATCTCCCTTCAAGAATGGAGAGAGCCAGCAAAGCCACGTCCAAGAGTTACTTTTGTCGACGACAGACAAAAACATTTGCTTTGGGAAATGCTCATGGAACATTTCACCCTACCAGATCATTTCACAGATGCAGATGTGGAGAAAGTCAAGGACGCTGCTCTTAGGAAGATGGCGGTTGCATTCAAGAACCACAAGATTCGTGAATGGGCCAAGTACGTCAAGGGAGGAAGGAAGACTCCAATATTCGAGGGAACACTAGAGAAGCAAAGTGCTCATTGGGACGATTTCGTGAAATTCAAGGATTCGGAATTATCTAAGGAACGGTCCAGAATAAACAAGGCCAATGCCGCAAAAATGGATAAGTTCCATAAGCTGGGGCCAGGTGGCTATGCGGTGGGAATGCCTAAGTGGGATAAGTCTGAGAAAGAGATGCTGGATGCATGTGTCACTCCAGAAACATTGAGCTGGCCCCCCAGGTGCAGGACTCGGTTCTATGCGCATGGAGGGGAGTTGGACCCGAAGACAGGCAAAGTTTCGAAGAAGGCATGTCTGGACGGAGCCGAAGATAAGCTACTTGTTGCAATAGAAGAGGCTCGATCGGGGTTGTTCAAGCCCAACAGAGAGAACGACGAGCTTACGCGTGCCCTGGGAAATCCTGAACACCCGGGAAGAACACGGGGCATGGGCACTATTTCGTGGTATGAGGGGTTTTCGGACTGGAACGCCGACTACAGAACCCGTGCGAGAAAGAAGATTGCGGAGGAGAAGAAGAGGAAGATGGAGGAGGAGCAGAGGAAGCTAGACTATGAACGCCTTCAAGGCCTAGAATCAGCGCACGCGGACTTGGCAATCAAATTCCAGCGGCAGCAGGAGCAGATCGACTCACTTAGCCAGCAAAGGGGGTCTCAGCAGCTAGCGGATGATCCACCAATGGATAGCACCGCCCCATCCATGCCGAGAAGCAGCGTGGGTTCCGCCCCGGGCGACGCATTGCTGGATAGCTACCTAGTGGATGACATCATGGAGAACACTAACTGCGCGCTACACTTCAAAATGAAGAACATATCCATGAAGGTGGCGGACGCCCTTGCTTTTACAAATCCCCCCGAGGCAACCTTCCATTGCAACCCGATTCCAGCGGGCTATGCTCGTGTCTTGGTTGATGAGGTGGTGGACCAATATTCGGGGCTAGAGCTTGACATTCCTGGAGGTGACGATGAGCACACACTAGGAGAGGCCAACCATCGTATCATCCTATGGAGAAAGGATTGCATCATCTTTCGAAGGCCACCGACACCGCTTCATCCGACTCCTCGTCGCAGTCCGCCACCGAGTTAGCAGACTCCCGCTCCTCCAAGTCCACCAACGCGTCAGGCCACTCCTCCTCCAAGTCCGGCACAGCTTCAGGCCACTCCTCCTCCAAGTCCGGCAAAGCATCAGGCCACTCCTCCTCCAAGTCCGGCACAGCTTCAGGCCACTCCTCCTCCAAGTCCGGCACAGCTTCAGGCCACTCCTCCTCCTCCAACTCAGCCACGTCAGCCGTCTTCGCCGCCTCAGCAATCACGGAAGAGAGCCGCCTCAGCTATGGTGCGTAGCGATACAAGTCGAGGTAGTACTGCAGGTACAGGCGGAGGCAAGGATTTCAATATGGTCCAAGCCTCGCGCCTCTTCAGCAGAGGCCTTACGACAAGTCCGAGGAGGAAAACGTAGACATATCGAAGGCCGAGGTGGAAGCCCATTTTGCACCGAAACCGCCACCACCGCCAAGGGAGAAAGTGTCTGTGGAAAAGATTGACCACTTCATTCGTATGGCTAGACCACCAGCTCCCAAGCCTGTTGACACAGACTATGAGCGCCACCTCAGGAAGTTAAATCGAGCGCGTCTACAGAAAGAGGCGAGCTCGAGCTCGAGCAAATCAGCTGGCAAAAGAAGCGGTAAAACCGTTCCCCCCGCTTGTTGTGCCAACAACACATGAGAGTAAGGCGCGCCCAATATTATTGTGGGCAAACCGTTAACGTTCCCAGGGTGGACGATGTGGTAATAACCGAGGAGCATATTGCGCAGGCTGAATCGATCGGGATCACTGTTGGACAACTCCTCGATATCGAGCCCATGTCTCCGACTAGAGAGAAGGAAATAAAACGGAAATATGCCCGGGGCCAACCTTTGGTCGAGCCAGAGGAGGTCAATAAGCTCCCAACGAGAATGTATGAATTGCATCAAGAAGGATCATTACTACCATGAGAAAGCTGTGACCATTGAGTATTCAGAACTATTTCAGCTATACAATAAAGACGCACTCGACAAATCTATCATCAGTTGCTATTGTCTGTAAGTGATTTCTTTCTGTAATTTAAGTCTCAAGCTAGCTGTAGTGATCATTTTGATCAATCATTACCTGTAATTATCATCACTATATTCTTTTCTGTGGTATTATGCAGGATGAAGATTTATGAAATGAAAAAAGGTGGACGCTATGGCATTGGGTTCATTGACCCAAATACCATTAATGAATACACATGGAAAATAGATCCATATCACGAAAAAAGTGTAGAGGAAAGCATGCTATAGTTCTTCAAGGAACTCAAATACAATGAAGATATACTACTTCCTTACAACTTCTAGTGAGTCACACTGTCTTGTACTACAAATTCTGTTTTCCCTATTAGCTAGCTACATGTTTTTGCTTACATATGCCCGCTTAATTAAGACATGCAAACGTGTGTGCATGCAGATTTCACTGGATCTTGTTAATCATTAAAGTTGATGAAGGAACAGTTGAAGTACTAGACTCGCTACTTAAGAAAGCAAGTGACTACACCATCGTGAAGGGGATAGTCAACAGGTAATTTCAATCATTATTAACTATATCTTGGCCTATTTAATTAGTTCGTCATTTCCTGATAACAACTATTTAATAACCCATTTATTCATTTTCTTTGTCGGCGGGGCAGGGCTTGGGCAAAGTTCATCAGGGCCACTCCAGGCGCATGGAAACAAAAGCTGAAATGGTATCGACCCAAGGTAAGTAATTAAGTAGTACTAGCTAGCTGCCATCTCTTTAATTATCATGCTTAATTAATTATTATCTGATCAAATTCCATTCTCGTAAAGGCCCTGAAGCAGGCGCCGGGGAATGATCTATGTGCATACTACGTTTGCGAGAACATTCGCATGATGGCGTCCGAAAGGAGCAAATCTCAAAGACAGGAGTGGGTACGATATCGATTGTCAGAACACTATTCATAATTTTTACACCATTATCGATATCTAGTCACACAACTAATACACATGCATATTGATCTCCTTCTTAACAGTTCAGAGAGGTGCGGGACAAGCTGCTAGCACAGGACCGCATAGAAGCAATTCAAGAGGAAATGGTGGGATTTTTGCTCGACCAGGTCATAGATCCCAAAGGAGAATACTATTACCCGCTACCGCCCCCATGAATCACTTCCAATTGTTATCGTGCTCCGAAGGCACCAATTAGCTAGGCTAATGCCACTCGCTTCGAAGGCACCAATTAGGAGAAATTGTGTGTGTGTGTGTGTGTGTGTGTGTGTGTATACATGCGTGTATATATGTGTGAATTAATTAATGGAAGTTGTGTGAGACGTTCGATGATACATATATATATATATTATGATCGGTTCTACTAGAAATTCTATTATATATATATGCATAACGTGTACAATATGTAGTATCGTAAAATACCAGCAAACGAAAAAGAATTAAATAGAAAACACAAAATTAAATGAAAAAGAAATTATAAACCCAACCCCCCCCCAACATTTTAATACCGGTTGGTGACACCAGCCGATACTAAAGGGCTCCCTGCCCCCGAAGCTGGCTCGTGCCATGTGGTTGCCTTTAGCACCGGTTAGTGCTGAACTGGTACTAAAGGGGGGGGGCTTTAGTGCCTACATTTTAGCGCCGGTTACCAAACCGGCACTAAAGGGCCTTACGAACCGGTGCTATTGCCCGGTTCTGCACTAGTGGGGTAGTCCCATTTTCGGACGCAATTTGATTTCTTCCATCTATTTATGTACACCTTCGAGTTATCTGGTTTTTTTTTGTTTTTTTGTTGGTGTTCCCCGCTTTGTGCTAGTTTCTTTCTTTCGGTTGGTTTTTTTTTCAATTCCCATTAGTTTATTATTTTAATTCATGAACATTTTCTAGGTCACTATATTTTTTAAAGTCTTTATTTTTGACCAAGTAGGAATATTTTTAAATTCATGAACATTATTTTGAATATAAATTTTGTTTATTATTTTTAAGAATAATTTTGTATTAAAGATAATATATTTTTTACAAATAATAACCAGACGAGACCAGCTGAAAACTGTCAAAACCGGACATGGACCAATCTACTTACACCTGGCATAGGCGTTTCCTCGACTATGTAGTCTAAAAACCTAATTCAGTTTTTTTGTTTGTTTTAGCACGCAGTGAACCCTTTTTCTGGATCCCAATCCCTGGCGACCGTTCACCAGGAGGGATGGCGACCACAAACCCTTGGAATGACAATTTATGTGGCTGGGGGTGGTGTTTTTCAAACCAGCCATTGCATTTTGTTTAAAAATGTGGGGGAGTTTTAGGCAAAAACCGCCAGATCTGACTGTTCTGGAGGGCGTTCGCCAAGATTTAACCATGACGAACGTTCACCAGATAGCTTTACCGGCTTTTTAAAGAATATAAACCAACGTGTACATGTGGAGTAGCAAATCTGCAGCCTGTTGTGATCAACCTATAAGGCCCAACGCTAGAACTAGCCTAGCCCATTTCAGCACTGGTTCCTCAAGTGGGCCATCAGAGACACATCTGCATATTGCTCGGCCCCAGGTTCCAGGCTCGCACCTTAAAAAAGTTCTCGCGCATCACACGACCAGCACAGCCTGATCAACAGAGCACGCAGAACAAGTTTTGGTTATTGTGCGGTAAACTCGATTACCGGACAGTAACCACAAATCTCGGTACCCCACGAGAAATCACCTTATCCAGCAAAGAAATCCCTGAACTTTTAGTCTGGATGAATTTCTGACTGACAAATAGAATGAACTTTGTCCCGATTCATAATTTATTCAAAAACAATTTCCCTGGTAACCGCCCAGTATTTTCCGGTTACCAACCAGAAAACTTCGTGCCCCATGAGATTTTTTTGCATCCGACCTTAAACGATGCTTCTGATCGAGATTAGCAGTTCCATTAGCTGCCATGTCCATGAGCGCTGCTACACACACGATGGTGCTTACGCGAGTTTTGCGCGATCCCATTGATCTAACCATGCATGCATGGGACAAAATGAAGCACACACGCTGGATGTAGCATCATCCATTGATCGGGCCACTGACACTATCGGCTGCACAGTAGTTCCGCATTTGAATAATTGACAACTTCCAACGATTAGTAGATATGAGATCGAATAGCAAAGCTGACTGAACATATGACATAATTGTGCACCAGTAGTAGCAGCAGCAATTTAGCGTAGTGTGGCAGACGCAACTACTGCCGGCGTTATCCACTCGTGCTACCCACATACTCCCTTCGGTTCTTTTTATTCTGCATATTAGGTTTGTCTGAAGTCAATCTCATCCAACTTTGACCAAGTTTATATAAAAAATTATTAACATTCACATAACAACACATTTATTATTAAATCCATCTCGGAATATATTTTCATATTATATTTATTAGATGTTATAGATGTTAATATTTTTTAATATAAATTTGATCAAACTTAGCAAACTTTGACTTCAGACAAAGCTAATGTGCGGAGTAAAAAGGACCGGAGGGAGTACTGAAATTATGAACCAAGACCTTGACGTCGCAGGAAGGACCAGATAGATAGAGCTCAAATTAATATCCACAAAGCTTTGTGTTCCTCATCACTATTTGGTGGCCACAAAACGCACACGGCCGGCGCCAGATGACCACACGCTCACCGGCGCACCGCAGTAAGCCACTGCCCACTGGTGTGAATAGCCAGTAACTAGTCACAGACAACAGTGAGCTGAAGTGGCTCTCACTCTCCTACTTGTAGCACAGCAGCAGCAAGTGTAAAGTAGAAGGTAGGGAAGCTAGGGACAGCAACAGGCAGCAGCAGCATGCAGCTTGTGGATCGGAGGAAAGGTAGGGAGCTTTTCAGGAGAGGTCCTGCGAGCGAGGGAGAGAGACCCCGAGCGGCGACCGCGACGCAGCAACCAATCAATATACCCTGCATCTGCATGCACTACACTCTCAGCCAGAGAAACCTTTTAAGCTGCTCCTGCTCGGGAATGTGTCTGCGCGCTTCTTGTGCACTCAAAAGGCCAACCCTTCACTTCACCTGTGGGCTGTGGCTTTACATTATAGTAAGACTCAAATAAAAAAAATTAATGGTATGAAACATTTTCTTATAATAGTAGAAATTTCTTTACATTATATAAATATTATTAGAAATGTCTCGAACATATTTTAAAAACATATGAACATTTATTTAAATGTCATGCAATTTTTTTTGAATCATACAAAACACTTTCATAGACTTACATGATTCTTCTAATAGTGTATAGAGACTTTTTTATAATGTAACAAATAAATTTTTGAGACACATGAACATTTTTTCGAAAAACATGAACATATAAGTAAAAAAAAGAAAATAAAAGATGCAAGCTTCGGTTGAAAAAAGGCTAAGTGATCCTACTCAGCCGTCACACTAGAGGCTGCACTTGAGGTGAGTGTACGTAGCATCTCGCTGCGGGCGTAGCCGCGCCCTAATAAGTGGTCGTATTCTCAAAACGAAGAGAGTAGTATGGGCCCAAACTGCTGAGGAATGGGCTGGTCCTAAGACCTACTGAACCTATATGCGCTCTTCGTATAATGTATAATTTTTTTGGAAAAATATATATTTCACTGGCTATATATTCCCTCCATTCCTAAATATTTGTTTTTTTTAGATATTTCAACAAGTGACTACATACGGAGTAAAATGAGTGAATCTACACTCTAAAATAAGTCTAAAAAAGTTCATACTTAGGAACGGAGGAAGTAGATTTAATGCATTCAGCTCAAACATACTCTCATGTTATGTAAAACATGTTCATACTTATACAAAATGTTCTGCATGGGGAAAAAAAGTTCAGATATTGCAAAAGCAAAATGTTCACCCAAATGAAAATAAAGGTTCATGCATTTATTTTCGAAAATGAGTTGCATGGATATGAGGGTTCGGATTTGAAGGGTGACCGGTCACGGTCCGCGGACGCGCCCGGGAGCGTCCGCGGATGTTTGATGGGTCGAATTTGTTACTCGCGGCAGTAGATTCTCTAAGTGCATACTGCAAGTGTACCACACGTACACACCACTAGTTCTAGCTCCTTGATAATTGATGAGGTCATCTGAATCTAACTAACAGCTTACAGACCTGTTCATCGATTAGTGGAGATAGTTTGTAACATCCCAAATTTTCAATTTGGAATGTTATACATTAGAGCATCATGCATATCATATTTTATTTTGCATTTTGGTTGATCCTAGAAATTCTACGCAACTCAATGACCCATGGAGAGAGTTGGGGATTTCGTTATTTTCATATTTGAGTTTTCTCAAATTTTGAGAATATGATCATTTGATTTTGTTTATTTTATCATCAATTATTTCTATTACAAAAATATGAGAGAGGGAATAAAATGACTTTCCCAAAATAAAGAAATATTTAGGATTTAATAATAAAATCAAATAAGATTTTATTTCGGAGTTTTTCGGTGTTTTATTTGAATTTAGGAAAAAAGTGCTTTTTTTTAAAATTGCATTTAGGGCCCAAATAAATGTTCACCTTGTGCGGCTTGATTTTAGAAGCCCGTGAAAATTTATTTCGAAATTTTTGGAGTCTGTTTAGTATTTCTTTTTATTTTTTTTCCGAGCGGAATAAATAAATAAAAACGAACCGACTTCGGGCCGTACCCGAGCGGGACACCGCCCGGGGGCAGCCTTTAAATAGCGCCGCCCTGAGCCGCCCCAGCCCCTCAGCCCCGCCTCGATCCACGCGCGCCGCCGGAGCCGCCGCCGCCCTCGCCGACGATCCCGCCGTCCGAGGTTCGTCGCGCCTCGTTTTCCGTGCCAAAAAAAAGAAAAAAAAAAGAGAAAAAAAATCGGCGTTTGTCATTTTTCTTTTTCTCGGATTAAATCCGCGATTTTTCTGATCGCGATTCCTGATCTGATTTTTGTTTTAGTTTAACTTTTCGCTCCTTTATCGGAATCAGGTGATTCAAGCGCCTAGGGATTCGTCTCGAAACCCTCTACCCGTTTAACCAAGTTAAACAAGTTTTTGCTACTGTAAAATTTGCCCTAAATCCAGATTACTAGAACGAAGTTGTTTTCTTTCGCCGTTTGACTTTCGTTGCTTCGTTCGATTTGATTCTTTTTGCCAACCGGAGTTCTTAAGTTGAACCTTCTGGTTAGATCTCTTATTTCAGTTTTACCTGTGCATTAGATGAGTACTTATTGTATGCTTATTTGTTTGTCTGCGATAGAATAACCGGAGTGTGCCGCTTGTTACTTCAAATCGTTAGGTTTCGCGGATCATCAGCAAGGCAAGTAACACTTTGATCATACCTTTTCTACTACCCAGTTTTATTGCATTAGATCAACTCTCACACATTGCATGATTAGGATCTAATAAATTGTGGGATGGGAAGTAGATGAGGTAATACCTATTACCTGTTTATCATCAAACCTTTGGGAGTTACTTCTACGTTTGCTTATTATGCCATGCTATACTAGTAGACGTGGATTGGGTGAGTGATATCCATGACAGATGTGAGTTTATTAAATTAATGGTTTATCTAAGGTGGCAACTTAAACACACATATGGGTGGATTAAGGCACTTGGGTATTCCAGGACTTGCCTGTTTTTTTGGACCGCCACCCAGGCTCAAAAGGATCATGAGACTATTCATACTAGAAACTCCCGTGTGCAGCCACAAGCTATTATGGGCTCTAGCATAGTTAACTAAGTCGTGCGAACTCTTACAGTGGTAGACTAGCAGATGTAGGGGATGTAGGTGGTACGGTCTACCCGATCGTAAGGTGCTAGCGCTTCTGAAAGACTATGTCTCGGTCATCCGTCTTCCTAAACACCATATAGTGCGAGAAACCAAACGGAGGCGATCGAGTCTTGTGAGGAAAAGTGCGCAAACCTCTGCAGAGTGTAATAAACTAATCATGGTTAGCCGTGTCCCCGGTTATGGACATCTTGGGTATCTAGTACTTGGATTTTCATGTGAATCTCAACATGTTACTCTAAATTAATTTTGTTTGGTTATGTTTAATGATGATGCTTAATTGAGATTGAGAATGCTGCCAACCATTCTCAATGTTTAACAACCACCATGATAGTAATTAAATCTATTCCTTTGAAGTAGGGAAAAATTGGCTTTACGCAAAACTGTAACCATAGAGCTTTCCACCAGCCAAATATGCATATAGTATAGCTGTTTCATTCCATTACTCTCTATGTGTTACCTTGCCAGCATATTCCATGTGCTGACCCGTTTCGGGCTGCAACGTTAATGTTGCAGACTTTTCAGACGATGATTAAGGAGTTTTTAGGTCGTGGTTCTATACTCAGTGATGCCGTTGGAGTTGATGGACTCACTTATCTTCCAAGCCTTCCGCTGTTATCGTTATTAGATGGCCTTAAGCCATATTTATTGTAATAAGTTATCTTTTGAGACACTCGATGTAATAAGTATGTGATTGCTACTCTGTTATAAATCCTCCGAGTACTGTGTGGTGTCAGCATTACTGATCCAGGGATGACACCGGAGCACAGAGATCAGACTGTTTGAGGTCTGATCGCTACAGAGATGGTATCAGAGCACACGCTGACTGTAGGACACGACCACTAAGCACAAGACCTAGAACACTATTCACTCTCTTCTCTTCTGACCTCTCATCTTTTCTACTCTTTAGGATGGCGGATGCAAGGAACAAGTTCACACAACCGGATGAAGATACACCCTTTGGACGTCACTTGAAGGAAGTCACTAGATACCTGAACATAGGAGTACCAAGCTTCACGGGAATCTACAACGCCACTTTACTTGAAGAAGAGCGCTGGATGATTCAAGTTCAAGTTCCAGGAAGGACGTTCATGCCAGTCACTGAGCCCATAGAGTTTCTTTTGATGCACCAACTTGGAGTCTAGGAAAGAGCAATGCAGCTCACAGCCATGGGACGCATTGGAGAATTCTACCGCAAGGATCTCAAGGATACTATCTACCAGATTTGTGGGCGCCGAGATGAACACTGGGAGATGATCAGCACCAGGAAGGATAGATCAATTGCAGCTTTTATCCGGGAGCTAAACCAGCACATTCGACGACAGGAGAACCAGATGTGCGCCGACATGATAGATCTGAAGAAGGCTAAGACTAGAATCAAGGAATTGGAGGAAGAACTCAAGGCTACGCGTGAAGATTATGAAAAAGAAATTGAAGTATTGGTGGAGAAGAATGATGACCTAATCAAGAAGATTGGAATATTTATGGGAGGCCCTACACCAGTAGATGAAGACAAAGAACCCCAAGGAAATTAGCCCGGAAGACTACATCATCATCGACGGCACCGACTCGGAAGTAGATAGTAGCGATGATGACTATGTTGATGAAGCCGGAGCAGATATCATGGAGTCAACGACCGTAGAATATTTCTAGTAGACCACCTCATTAGTAGTAGTAGTCCACCATGTAAATATAGTAGTCCGAGCACTTTTGCGATAGATAGTCGATTGTATGCCCTTGTTTGATTGATTGAAGTGAATTGTTTGTTTTGCCTCATGTGCATATGGGTAGTGTTTTCTCTTTAGACCCCCTCTATTCTTATGTCTCATCTTTTCTAAACCCTCAGATGCCTCCGAGACGTGACCCCGGATTTGCCTTTCCATCAGAGCTCACCTAGTTGATCCAATAGTAGAACACATTGATGCAGTTGCTAGTCCAGAATCAGAATCAGGGGAACAACAACAACCCACCACCACCACCACCTGTTGACCACTTAGCCCGTTTTCTTAGGTTGAATCCGCCGGTGTTTTCCAGTAGCACCGAGCCGATAGTAGCAGATGATTGGCTCCACAAGACAGCTAGGGAGTTGACCACAGCAGGATGCACAGATGCGGAGAAGGTGAAGTTTGCCGCGCATCAGCTTGAAGGACCCGCAGCATCATGGTGGGAGAATTTCACAACCACTTTCCCTGTAGACACTGTCACATGGGACCAGTTTCAGCAGGCTTTTCGTACTGCACACGTTTCAGCAGGAGCTATGGCCATGAAGAAGCGTGAGTTTCGCAACTTGCGCCAAGGAGGAAGGACAGTTGGCCAGTATGTGGAGAAATTTAGTAAGCTAGCACGTTATGCCCCAGATGACGTTGCTACGGATGCAGCTAAGCAGGAGAAGTTTCTGAAAGGACTGAATGATGAGTTGAGCATGCAGTTGATGGTAGCAACCTTCAACAACTACCAGGAGTTGCTAGATCGTGCTCTTATGATTGAAGGGAAGCAGCAGCAAATTGAGAATTACAAGAGGAAGTATGGACAAGGAAAATACAATTCAGGAGCTCAGCAGAAGCCACGTTTCACCCCTAGACCGGGAGGACATTTTCAGCATACCCATGGAGGAGGTAGCTCGCACAATCACAATGGCACCAAGAATGGTAATGGTAATGGAGGAAGCAACGGCCAGAACCGCACCAACCCATCAACCCCAGCCAAGAAGGACTTAAGCCAAGTCACTTGTTTTAAGTGTTCGAAGACAGGACATTATGCAAATGAATGTCCTGAATTACAAAATGAAAATAGCAATGGAAGTTCCGGGAAGAAGCCGAACCCTTTCAACAGGGGACAGGTGAACCACGTTAGCGTGGAGGAGGTTGAAGCTCAGCCCGATGCAGTAATAGGTAAGTTTTTGGTTAAGTCATTTACTGCACTCGTTCTTTTTGATACTGGTGCATCGCATTCATACATCTCAAGGGGATTTGTGGATAAGTATAACCTACCAACCCAAGCCCTTAGGTCACCCATGTTAGTAACCTCGCCCAGAGCAGAGTATGTGGCTAGTCTATGGTGTGATCGGTTACCATTAAGGATTGGTAACTATGTTTTTCCCTCAGACCTAATAGTATTGGAATCTCAAGGATTGGATGTGATATTAGGCATGGATTGGTTATCAAAGTATGAAGGGAATATTGAATGTGCTAGTAAGTCAATTTTGCTTACCACCCCAGAAGGGAGAAGGATCAAGTATGTATCCCAACATGTGCCAAAGAGGACTCAAGTAAATTGCCTAACAGGAGTTGTGCAGGAGGAAGTACCAGTGGTAAGGGATTTCCCTGATGTATTTCCAAAGGAGTTGCCAGGCATGCCATCGGATAGAAATATTGAGTTTTTGATTGAGCTATTGCCAGGCACAGGTCCAATATCAAAGAGACCATATAGGATGCCAGCAAAGGATTTGGTGGAAATTAAGAAGCAGATTAAAGAGTTACTGGATAAGGGATATATTCGCCCAAGTTCTTCGCCTTGGGGATCGCCAGTACTTCTAGTGGAGAAGAAGGATGGATCGTTAAGGATGGTTGTTGATTATCGAGCATTGAATGAAGTAACGATCAAGAACAAGTACCCACTACCTATGATCAACGATCTGTTTGATCGATTGCAAGGAGCTAAGGTATTTTCCAAGATCGATCTGCGATCAGGATACCACCAGTTGAAGATTCGAGGACAGGATATTCCGAAGACAGCTTTTACCACTAGGTATGGGCTGTACGAGTATACCGTTATGTCATTTGGTCTGACTAACGCACCTGCCTATTTTATGAACATGATGAACAAAGTGTTTATGGAGTTTTTGGATAAGTTCGTCGTAGTGTTCATTGATGATATCCTGGTTTATTCGAAGAATGAAGATGAACATAAGGAGCATTTGCGTTTGGTACTTGGAAAGCTCAGAGAACATCAATTATATGCCAAGTTCAGCAAATGTGAGTTTTGGTTGAAGGAAGTAGGATTTCTCGGACATGTTATATCTGGAGAAGGTATAGCAGTAGATCTCGCTAAAGTTGAAACTGTGACCAAGTGGGAAGCCCCAACAACAGTTGGAGAGATCCGGAGTTTTCTTGGACTCGCAGGATACTACCGGAGATTTATTGAGAATTTCTCAAAGATTGCGAAGCCTATGACTGAGTTGTTGAAGAAGGATACCAAGTTCATATGGACAGAGGAATGTGAGGCTAGTTTCCAGGAGTTGAAGAAACTCTTAGTTACCTCAGCAGTATTGATCTTGTCAGACCAGACCAAGGATTATGAGGTGTATTGCGACGCTTCACGTCGAGGACTTGGAGCAGTGCTTATGCAGGAAGGGAGAGTTGTTTCATATGCCTCAAGACAACTGAAGCCTCATGAGTTGAATTATGCCACACATGATTTGGAGTTAGCAGCCGTAGTGCATGCATTGAAGACATGGAGACATTTTCTCATTGGAAATCATTGTGAGGTGTACACGGATCATAAGAGTTTGAAGTACATTTTCACACAGAAGGAGTTAAATCTCAGACAAAGGAGATGGTTGGAGCTTATCAAGGATTATGATATGAAATTGCATTATCACCCCGGAAAGGCTAATGTAGTAGTTGACGCATTAAGCCGCAAGAGCCATGTCAATACATTAATGACGGGAGGAATACCAAGGGAGTTAGCAGAAAATCTTCGTGAACTATGTTTGGAAATAGTTCCGAGAGGTTATGTAGCAGCAATGAAGATTCAGTCAACCTTGATGGATAAAATCAGGGAAGCTCAGAAAGCTGACAAAGAGATTGCCGCTATAAAGGAGAAACTGAGTAAAGGAAAAGTTAAAGGATTTCGTGAGGATGAACACGACACCCTATGGTTTGAAGACCGCGTTTATGTGCCCAATGACCCAGAGATCAGGAAGTTGATACTGCAAGAGGCACACGACTCACCGTATTAAATTCACCCAGGAAATACCAAGATGTTTTGAAGGATATTTTCTGGTGGACTGGAATGAAGAAGGATATAGTGGAGTATGTAGCAGTTTGTGATGTATGCCAGAGAGTAAAGGCATAGCATCAGAAGCCAGCAGGATTGTTACAACCATTGCCGATACCCGAATGGAAATGGGATAAGCTAGGCATGAATTTTATCACGGGATTGCCCAGGACTCGTTCAGGCTATGACTCGATTTGGGTTGTAGTTGATCGATTGACGAAAGTAGCTCATTTCATCCCAGTAAAGACCACTTATACCAGTGCTAAGTTGGCAAAGATATACATGACCAGAATCGTATGTCTGCATGGAGTTCCAAGGAGTATCATATCAGATAGAGGAACCCAGTTTACCTCAAAGTTCTGGAAGCAGTACACGAAACTTTGGGTACCAGGCTAGAATTCAGTACAGCTTTTCATCCACAGACAGATGAACAGACCGAGAGAGTCAATCAGATTTTGGAGGATATGCTGAGAGCTTGTGCGCTAGATTATGGATCTAGTTGGGACGATAATTTGCCATATGCAGAGTTCTCTTACAACAACAGTTATCAAAGCAGTTTAAAGATGGCCCCTTTCGAAGCTTTGTACGGAAGGAGGTGCAGGACACCGTTGTCATGGGACGAAGTTGGAGACCGCCAGTTGTTTGGTCCTGACTTGATTAAAGAGTCTGAACAGAAGGTGAAGTTGATTCGTGATAGGCTCAAGGTAGCCCAGTCCAGACAGAAGAGTTATGCGGATTCTAAACGCAAGGAGATAGTTTACGAAGTTGGAGATGGAGCTTATCTTCGAGTATCTCCACTCCGAGGAACAAAGCGTTTTGGAGTTAAAGGGAAGTTAGCACCATGATTTGTAGGACATATCGAGTTTTGGAGCGTATGGGAGAAGTAGCCTACAAGTTGGAATTGCCCGAAGGATTGTCAGGAGTACATGATGTGTTCCACGTTTCTCAGTTAAAGAAATGTCACGCGGAGATGGCTGACATACCGTTGAGAGATACAGTGCCTTTGGAAACTATTCAGTTGGATAACGATTTGACCTACGAGGAGAAACCAGTCAAGATTCTCGAGCTTGCCAGTTGAGTCACTCGCAGCAAGGTTATCAAGTTTTGCAAAGTTCAATGGAGCCACCACATGGAGGATGAAGCCACCTGGGAGCGAGAGGAAGATTTGCTCAAAGACCACCCTCACCTATTTTCTAGCCAACCCGAATCTCGAGGGCGAGATTCATCTTAAGAGGGGTAGGTTTGTAACATCCCAAATTTTCAATTTGGAATGTTATACATTAGAGCATCATGCATATCATATTTTATTTTGCATTTTGGTTGATCCTAGAAATTCCACGCAACTCAATGATCCACGGAGAGAGTTGGGGATTTCGTTATTTTCATATTTGAGTTTTCTCAAATTCTGAGAATAGGATCATTTGATTTTATTTATTTTATCATTAATTATTTCTATTACAAAAATATGAGAGAGGGAATAAAATGACTTTCCCAAAACAAAGAAATATTGAGGATTTAATAATAAAATCAAATAAGATTTTATTTCAGAGTTTTTTGGTGTTTTATTTGAATTTAGGAAAAAAATGCATTTTTCAAAATTGCATTTAGGGCCCAAATAAATGTTCACCTTGTGCGGCTTGATTTTAGAAGCCCGTGAAAATTTATTTCGAAATTTTTGGAGTCCGTTTATTATTTCTTTTTATTTTTTCTTCCGAGCGGAATAAATAAAAAAAACGAACCGACTTCGGGCCGTACCCGAGCGGGACACCGCCCGGGGGCAGCCTTTAAATAGCGCCGCCCCGAGCCGCCCCAGCCCCCCAGCCCCGCCTCGATCCGCGAGCGCCGTCGGAGCCGCCGCTGCCGACGATCCCGCCGCCCGAGGTTCGTCGTGCCTCGTTTTCCGTGCCGAAAAAAAGAAAAAAAGAGAATTTTTTCGGCATTCGTCGTTTTTCTTTTTCTCGGATTAAATCCGCGATTTTTCTGATCGCAATTCCTGATCCGATTTTCGTTTTAGTTTAACTTTTCGCTCATTTATCGGAATCAGGCGATTCAAGCGCCTAAGGATTCGACTCGAAACTCTCTACCCGTTTAACCAATTTAAACAAGTTTTTGCTACTGTAAAATTTGCCCTAAATCCAGATTACTATAATGAAGTTGTTTTCTTTCGCCGTTTGACTTTCGTTGCTTCGTTCGATTTGATTCTTTTTGCCAACCGGAGTTCTTAAGTTGAACCTTCTGGTTAGATCTCTTATTTCAGTTTTACCTGTGCATTAGATGAGTACTTATTGTATGCTTATTTGTTTATCTGCGATAGAATAACCGGAGTGCGCCGCTTGTTACTTCAAATCGTTAGGTTTCGCGGATCATCAGCAAGGCAAGTAACACTTTGATCATACCTTTTCTACTATCCAGTTTTATTGCATTAGATCAATTCTCACACATTGCATGATTAGGATCTAATTAAATTGTGGGATGGGAAGTAGATGAGGTAGTACCTATTACCTGTTTATCATCAAACCTTTGGGAGTTACTTCTACGTTTGCTTATTATGCCATGCTATGCTAGTAGACGTGGATTGAGTGAGTGATATCCATGACAGATGTGAGTTTGTTAAATTAATAGTTTATCTAAGGTGGCAACTTAAACACACATCTGGGTGGATTGAGGCACCTGGGTATTCCAGGACTTGCCTGTTTTCTTTTGGACCGCCACCCAGGCTCAAAGGGATCATGAGACTATTCATACTAGAAACTCCCGTGTGCAGCCACAAGCTATTATGGGCTCTAGCATAGTTAACTAAGTCGTGCGAACTCTTACAGTGGTAGACTAGCAGATGTAGGGGATGTAGGTGGTACGGTCTACCCGATCGTAAGGTGCTAGCGCTTTTGAAATACTATGTCTCGGTCATCCGTCTTCTCAAACACCATGTAGTGCGAGAAACCAAACGGAGGCGATCGAGTCTTGTGAGGAAAAGTGTGCAAACCTCTGCAGAGTGTAATAAACTAATCATGGTTAGCCGTGTCCCCGGTTATGGACATCTTGGGTATCTAGTACTTGGATTTTCATGTGAATCTCAACATGTTACTCTAAATTAATTTTGTTGGGTTATGTTTAATGATGATGCTTAATTGGGATTGAGAATGCTGTCAACCATTGTTAATGTTTAACAACCACCATGATATTAATTAAATCTATTCCTTTGAAGTAGGGAAAAATTGGCTTTACGCAAAACTGTAACCATAGAGCTTTCCACCAGCCAAATATGCATATAGTATAGCTGTTTCATTCCATTACTCTCTATGTGTTACCTTACCAGCATATTCCATGTGCTGACCCGTTTCGGGCTGCAACGTTAATGTTGCAGACTTTTCAGACGATGATTAAGAAGTTTTTAGGTCGTGGTTCTATACTTAGTGATGCTGTTGGAGTTGATGGACTCACTTATCTTCCAAGCCTCCCGCTGTTATCGTTATTAGATGGCCTTAAGCCATATTTATTGTAATAAGTTATCTTTTGAGACACTCGATGTAATAAGTGTATGATTGCTACTCTGTTATAAATTATTCGAGTACTGTGTGGTGTCAGCATTACTGATCCAGGGATGACACCGGAGCACAAAGATCAGACTGTTTGAGATCTGGTCGCTACATAATTTGAAGAATTGTGCACCTCTGGTTGGTTTTGTCTGAAGAATAGGGCATCCGTTCGTTGTCAAGACTCAAGATAGGTACTGGCGGCTAGTAGTAGTGGTAGTAATCGACTCCCTCCATAAACTAATATAAAAGTGTTTAGAGCACTACTTTTAGTGATCTAAATGCTCTTATATTAGTTTAGAGAGGGAGTAATAGCGTAGTGTATCAGGCCCCAACTGCCGACCTAGCTAGCTGCGACGGCCTCATTTCCTTCCCGGCGTTATCCGCTCGTAGCTACGCACACCGAGATATTATAGCCAGACCTCGACGTCGCAGGCAGCAGGACCAGATGAGCTCGGATTAATATCCACAGAGCATTGTGTTCCTCATCACCATTTGGTGGCTACGAAATACACACGGTCGGCGCCAGGTGACCGCACCCGCGCGGTCAGTCAGGTCTCAGGTGCCACTGGTGAATAGCGAGTTACTGATGACTGGTGTGACTGTGCAAACACACTGAAGTGAAGTGGCTCTCTCGTCGTACGTCGTCGTCGTCGACCACTAGGGAGCTTGATAAGTGCCAAAGTACGTCGTCCTCCTTGGCCTCCCTCGTCTTTGTAGCGCAGCGGCGGCAGTAAGTGTGACCGACGTAGAGGATAGGGAAGGGACAGCAACAGCCGGAAGCAGCAGTGGCTGCTGTGAAGAGGCTGGAGTGTGAGTGTGTGATCTAGCTGTAGCTAGCAGCAGCAGCATGCGGCTTGTGGACCGGAGGAAAGGTAGGGGGCTTTTCAGGAGAGGCTGGGATCGAGTCCTGTGAGTGGTACCATGCTCAACTCGGTGACACTGCAACCAATCAAATCCCTCCCCTCCCCTGCACTTCACTCTCAGACCAACTTTGTAAGCTGCTGTGCTATGCTCGCTACTCCGATCTAGTACTACACACGAATTTTGTGTGTTTGTGTGCTCCTTGTGCACTTCATTTGTGGCGTCATCTCATACCGGCCGGCCCCGTGGCCAGCACCACCACCCGCTTTTGTGGACAACGTTTTCTGTTACTTACTTGACACCAGTACTATAATTATATATAATCATTCTTGGAGAACAGAAAAGGGAGATGTTACACTCATGAGCAAGAGCATCCTTGATTTCATCTAAACCGTACATAGCGCGCCCCGCACAGGGCCGTACCCCGGAAATTGAGGCCCCGGAGCGAAATCACAATTTAGGCCCCATGTATAAGAAAGTCAAGTAGGCAATTTAAACATTATTTTTATTAGTCACTACAGTAGTACAGATTTCTCAAGGAACTACATAATACAAGAGAAAAATCTTAGAATTTTGAGCTACAGGTCCATCTTTTACTCTGTTAGCCAAAGCGTGCCATCCTTTGAGCATTTCTTGATACAAAATCTTCAATTAGATCTTCATAAGCAACCCCCTCCAGTATATCATTTTCAATTGCTATAGTAGCCAACCCACTGAGCCTTTCTTGTGTCATTGTTGAACGTAGATAGGACTTCAATAATTTCAATTTGGAGAAACTTCTCTCAGCTGATGCGACGGTCACTGGAATAGTTAACAAAATTCTATATGCAATAGTTGCATTAGGGAAACAATCTAGCCGTTTAAGAAATTTCAAGATATCAACCGGCCCCATATTATCATTTGGAATGAAACTTTTAAGTAAATTTAGCTCAACATATAATTCACTACCATTAATGTCTGATTTCCCCCCACTCTTTAGTGCAGCCTCAAGAACACTACAAGAATATTTTAAGCTCTTCTCATCCAATGATTTTAGTGCATCAGAAGTAAATAAAAAACCAAAGTTCTTTTGGAATGATTCATATTGCTCAAATCTTGTTGTAAGTGAACTGATAGCCTGATCAACAACAGGAATAAAATATTTTCTCCTAAATGATTCATGTGCAGGTTGTGAAGAAATTAACACATCATCTGGGTTTTCGTCAAATTGTTTCTTTCTTTTAATCTCACGCTTTTGACGAAATGTAGGATCGATCTCCATTTCAAGTGCAATTTCTTTTGCTGTTTCCAATGCATTACAAAAACCAGTGTCTCTATACCCATTAAAAAAGGTAATTAGCCCCTGCACTTGCTCAATAGCAACATCAATAAGCATATCCTTTGATTGTAAGTTCTTGCTGACCAGATTGACGGCATACAGTATTTCATACCAAATAACAATAGCTACTAAAAATTCAAAATCACCAAGTTCATTATTCGCGAGAGATTTAGCTTCACTGCTAGTTTTTGGATCATTATCAATATCAGATAGTTGCAGTAAAGCTTCTCGTATGTTCGAAATCTGAAATCTTATAGCTTTAACACTATCTATTCGACTCTCCCAACGAGTAGATGACAACGACTTGAGAGTCAATCCTGTTGTATCATCTATATTATCTTTCAAGATCTGCCACTTTTTAGTTGAATTAGCAAATGTTGTGTAGATGCGTTGTATGATTCCAAAAAAGTCCTTTGCTTTACCACAAGTTTTTGCCATGTCACAAAGTGTCAAATTAAGACTATGACAACCACATGCTGAATAAAAGCTCTAGGATTTTTATCCAAAAGTTTCCTTTGAACACCATTATTCTTACCTTTCATATTCGCACCATTATCGTAGCTCTGTCCTCTTACATCATCTATATCCAGGTCAAGATTCCGTAGTTCTTCCTGCAAAACATCAAAAAGCCCTTGCCCAGTTGTATCATTGACATCCAAAAATCCTAAAAAGGATTCCTCAATGGAAACAAAAGTCGAAGATGCATTGACATATCGTATTATCAGAGACATTTGTTCTTGGTGGCTCGCATCAGGGGTACAATCAAGTATAATGGAAAAATACTTTGCTTCTTTAATTTTTTAATTATCTCTGACTTAATTGCAGAAGCAAGCAAATGTATTAACTCATTTTGGATCCCATGACCAAGGTAATGAACATGAGTTTCATTGTTTGTTATGCGCCTAACATGCTCCTGAATAATTGGGTCGAACTCAGCTAGCATTTCAACCAAGCCTAAGAAATTTCCATTATTATCTTGATACAATGTCGAGTTAGTACCACGAAATGCAAGATTGTGTTTCGCAAGAAATTTTACCATCAAAAGAATTCTAAATAGAACTTTTCTCCAATGGTCCTTTTCTTTCTCAAGTTGTCGCTGCGCTACACAATTAATAGTTTGATGCTTTTGCAACCGTAGTCGCAAATCATACCAAGTGACCATATTCAGAACATGTTCGGCACTTGTTTCGTGCTCTCTAATTCTAATGCTAATATGTGCCCAATCATTAAAACCCTCACTAGGCAAATGACCCTTTCCATGCCCCTTTCGAAATAATTTGCAACAAAAGCAGAATACCTTGTCAAGTTCTCTAGAGTATACAAGCCAATCTCTATCACACTTCTCTCCATTTGGTAGAACTCTTGTGTAAAATATCGAAGAAAAGCATCTTTTATTTTTATCCTTCCGGCCTTTTTTATAGTTAAATCTCTTTTGGGACCATTTTCTACCAAGATGTCAATCGCTTTTGAGTCAAGCGCATCCCAATTCCTTGGATCAAATATATCTGGCCAGAAAGAAACATTACCATCGGAAGATGCATCCATGTTATTCTTATCAGATGAACTATCCATGTTTTCATTAAGACTAGCGCCAACGACATTTCCATGCAGGTTAGCCTCATCAGGATTAGTATTCTCAACCTGAATGTTGTCAACATTATCATCAACATCAGCCTCTATATTCTGATTTTCGGAAGAAACTTGTGGTTCTTTCACAACAAATTTATCAAGAGACCCCTTCAGAGAATGAATAAGATTTTCAGCTTTTTTCTTCTTTGTACGTTTTTCATACCCAGATTTATACTTCTTACTAGGGCGTTTAGAACTAGAAGACATCTTAGAAAATTAAGAAAAACCAAGGATACACAAATGCAAGAAAGAACAACTGATCAACTAAAAAAGGGGTGAAAAGGGGGCGAAACAACCTTTGGTTGCTGACTGTTCACGGATGCAGATCATCAGGCGGGGGCGTTTGGTGCTCTGATTGCTCACCTCCAAGGACTGCGGCCACCAAGCAGCGAGATTCCAACCCAGGCCTGTTCCAACCTCTTGATTTTCTAAGGGGGCGATGGATGGATTGATGGATCAGTGGAAGAAGCAGTAGAAAACGCCCTAATTTATAGATTGATGCGGAAACGAACCTGCAGTTCATTGTGTACTTGCCATCAACGGCTCTCTTCTTGGATAATAATTGGGAAGCCATCCGAGAAAGGAGATGAGGAGTCTGCGAGTTAATTGCGAGCGAGTTAATTCGCCAGCCGCCGGCGAGTCCTGGTCTCGAGGAATAGAGTTGTAGAGAGAGAGAAAAGAACAGGGGAATTCGATCCGTCTTCAGTCTTCTGGAATTCTCCGTGAGAGAGATGAGTTGGGCTATGGGCCTGCTGTTCCGTTGGGGCTTGGTGGATTAATTGACGTGCGTTGGGCTGGGGCTGCACTTTATTTTTCTTGGCAGTTTAATGATCCAGTCTTTCCTCTTTATTAATCTCAGGATTTAGTAATATATACATATAGTACTTGAACAAAAATTGGGGGCCCCAGATTTTGGGGGGCCCTGTGCAGCGGCTCCACTTGCACCTGTGGATATACGGGCCTGGCCCCGCAGTACTCACTATCAGCCATTGCAAATCTACAGGAATGGACAAGTCCGGCCCGCTCACTAGTGTGTGCAGTAGAGGTTATGTGCTGTTTTAGTTGCTTGCTGCACCATCAGGTTTAGATTTACTCCCTCTGTTCCTTAATATAAGTCTTTTTAGAAATTCCACTACGGACTACATTCGGAGCAAAATGAGTGAATCTACACTCTAAAGTATGTCTATATACATCCGTATGTACTTCGTAGTGGAATCTCTAAAAAGACTTATATTTAGGAACGGAGGAAGTAGATATGTTATGACACCAACAAATATCCACAGACATGCCCATTCAACCGGAGTCACCAAATAAAAACCGATACCGATTTTCATTGTTTTTTGAATTATGTTTTACATGACAAAAGAACATGAAAACCAACTAAAAAAATCTTGCTCTACTTGCCGTTGGATACAAGGTTGACGGCACCCACGTCAGACAGCCCGGCCTCATCGTCCTTGGCGGCTGGTGCGAACGAGCCCAAGCTGCCAACATTGGCATCATCGTCATGTTGCTCGGTTGCCTCGTCGTGCTTAGCCTCCAGCTCCTCGAAGAGCCAGGCGCGGTAGGCGTTGTTGATGCAGGGGTGGCGGCCGCCGCGGAGGAGTGCACGGGCGCTCTGCACGAACCACCCTATTGGAACCATGTGTGCGATCCGAACTTTGTGTGTGGGTAACGTTGCATGTGCGGCTAAACGCTTCATGTGTGATCCCTATCGGGATCTTGTGTGTCCGGTAAATGCTACGTGTTTGATTCTTTCTGGTACTTCCTGCCACGCGTATCACCCTATCAAGACTACTGACGGTTTTCTGTAGTGTTAATGATCTTTTTCTAAGTTTTTTTATTTTGTAAATATTTTTTAAATAATAAAACATTTTTATAGTTCAGGGACTTTTTAAATCTTAGATAATTTCAAAAAATGAAAAATTTATGTAAATATTATGAATATTTTTTAAATTCAAGATTTTTTTTATGAAAAGTGGAATATATGATTTTATTTTGTAACATAGTATTATTTTGTTCCGGAACAGTTTTTATATTAACTATCATAATTTTTTTGAACGTGTAATCAACCTATCAAGGCCGCACGCCCACAACTAGGCCAGTTATATTATTCTTCACTCGTTCCTCACCTGGCCCATTACACATCTCTATATTGGTAAAAACAAAATCTGCATATAGCTGGGCCAACCGGTAGTTCCAAGCTCGCATCGCATCCCACAGCAGCCCAGGCCCACCCTAAAAAAACCAGCCCATGCCCGAAATCAGTATTCGCTCGAAATAAAAATTTCTCAAAAAGGAAAAAATCGCTCGAAATGAAAAAACGGGCAACATGCAGCAGCAGCAGATAGTGTGTGCGACCTGCTTTATTTCCAGCGTTATCCACTCGTAGCTGCGTGCTGAGATTAGGTTACGGCCAGACCTCGACGTCCCAGGGAGGATCCGACCAGATAAGCTCAGATATATATCCACAGGTAACCATTCTGTTCCTCATCACTGAATATTTTGGTGGCCACCAAACGCACACGGCCTCTCGCTCTCCCCCGCCATGAGCAGTAGTCTTCGTCGTAGTAGCAGCAGCAAGTGTTGAGTACTGTAGAAGATAGCACTGCCTGCTGTGAAGAGGAGTGTGAGTGTGTGATCTAGTTGTAGCTAGCAGCAGCATGCAGCTTGTGGATCGGAGGAAAGGCGGGGAGCTTTTCAAGAGAGGTCCTGCGAGTGAGTGAGTGAGTGAGTGAGCGCCACGAGGGAAAGAGACCCCGAGCGCAACGCTGCAACCAATCAATCCCTCCCCTCCCCTCTCCTGCACTTCACTCTCAGCCAGAGCAACCTTTGAAGCTGCCCTGCTTGGCCCCTGTGAGTGTTGATCTACAAAGGGTGTGTGCGCGCGCTTCTTGTGCACCCCCAAAAGGCCACCACCGCTCCGCCGCGCTCGTGGCCTCATCTCATACCGGCCGGCCCCGTGAGCAGAGCCATACCACCACCTCTTTTATTTTTTCGCTAATAGTGTACCTTAGCTTTATAAAAAAAGAAGGGAAGGCCACTTTTCCCCTGCCCATTTGATGCCTCTATCTATCTATCTATCTATCTATCTATGGCATAATCAATCACCGAAAGGCTCACAAATCTTTTCTTTGTGCTGCGCCACAAATGTAATTTTATCTGTAATAGCATCCTTCATTCATCACTACTCTAATCATTCTAGCCGAGCACGTCAAGAGGTAATAAATGGCGTAAATGTTGTATCTCGCCTACTGCGAGACGGCGCGAGCACTATATGTCGCATTTAGCGAGACCGAAGGTTCTCTCGCTGAAGCGTCAGGCCGATTACCACATGTATCTGTGAGAAAAAGAGTATAAAAGGCAGCGCATGGGGATCAAACCTGGGATCTCCTGGTTGATTCGTAGAACTGCTATCACTAAGGCAACATTGAGTTTGTGTTAAATAAGTCAGGCGCAACCTACTACAAGGAACTACGATCATGAAGCTTGCACGGTGGTGCATCCTCTCAAGTCCCTAGTTAGTCATGTTGGTGTAGGTCGTCCTGTAGGGTGATGGCCGCAGCATGGCGTTGCCTTTGCTTGCTATCGCTGCTGCCTTTGAGCGTGTTTCGCTTTGCTCCTTGTATCAACCGCTTTGCTTCTATTTGCTTCTCCTTGTAAGTTGGTGATTTTGTAATCCTAGCCGGTTGATAGCTTTCTTAATTCAAAGCTAAGCCCTTCTTGAGACTTCGTAATAAAAAAAACCAACTACACGGAAAAGAGCCGGCTTTTACAATGGTTTCCCGTTTTCTTTCTTTTCTTTTTTTCTTTCTTTCTCCATTTTCTTCTGTTTTATTCAATTTTCTTTGGAGTTTTTTCCTTTTTCTTTTGTTTTTTCCTTTTTCTTCTTCATTTTTTCATTTTTATTTGTTACTTTGGTATTATTTTCATTTTATTTTTCTTTTGTTTTCCTATTGTTTATTTTTTGGTTTTCGTCGTTTCTTTTGGATTTTCATTCTACATTTTTTGTATATGTCAACAACATTTTTCTAATACACTTTTAGCATTTTTAATAAAAATTCAACATTTTTTAATACATAGTCAACATTTTTCCTATACAGGTTTTTAAAATTTATGAAATGCTTGATTGACATTTTTCAAATAAAATATTAGTATTTTTTGAATATATGGTCAACATTTTTTATTATACATAGTTTAAAATTTTTCAAATGCTTCATTAAAAAAATTCAAATACAAGTTTAGCTGTTTTATAATACACAGTCAACATTTTTCTACGCACATTTAACACTTTTCAAATGCTTTATCAAAAAAGTTCAAATGCAAGATTAACATTTATTTGAATGGAAGGTCAACATTTTTTATACACATTTAACATTCTCCAAATGCTTGATTAACATTTTTGAAGTCTTATTTAACAATTTTTCTAATGCTTGATTAATAATTTTGTATACAATGATCAAAACAATTCATTATTTTCTTAATGCATGGTCAACATTTTTTCTATACAGATATAACATTTTCCCAATGCTTGGTTAATATTTTTTAAATGCTTGTTCACATTTTTTCAAATGCTTGATTAATATCTTTTATATACAAGATCAAAGCACTAATACGCATGAGGTGAACGAAAATACCATCTTTCTGCGACTTACCCATACCCTAATAAACATGGGAGCTATATCTCAATTATTGCGAGATGCACCCTCCCCTCACTCACAAACTCTTCATGTCGCTATAGTTCTAGGCTGGCCAAGTACTAAAGCACGGTCTACAACAGTTTTAAAACGTTCTCCGGGCTTTCTTTGGTTGTTTGAGTTTTTTTTCATTTTTATTTTCCTTTGTTTCCATTTAAATTCTTATTCTCATTCTTTTCTTCGTTTTTTCCTCGTTTTCTTTGTTTATTCCTCGCCTTTTTTTGGTTTCTTTTTCTTCTTCATCGGTTTTACTTTTTACTTTCTTTATTTTCTTCTGGTTTCTATGAACACAAGTATACATTTCTCATATACATCAGGTACATTTTTTATATGCAGTTAACATTTCTTAAATACATGATTAAAATTATTTCAAATGTAAGATCTGATGCCTATTTTATTTCTCATACAAATTAAATATTTTGGGTATACATATAAGAAAAGAAATCATATATGTTCAACATTATTCAAATACATGATTAATAATTTTTTCAAACATATGTTTTGATGTCTATTTTGTCAAACAATTGTCATACTTGGTGTACACCACTTAGATTTTTTATGCATTGTTAACATTTTTCCAAATATATTTGATGATTTTTTTCATACACATTACATATTTTTGGTATGCGTATTAAACTTTTTTACGTATGTTTAACAATTTCCAAATGCGTGATTAACATTTTTTTCAAACATATGTTTTAATGTTGTAATTTTTTCAAACATAACATTCCTTGTATACATCTGGAAAAAATTATGGATGTTTAACATTTTTAAATAGATGATCTTTTAAGTACATATATTTTGGTATCTACTTCCTCCGTCCGAAAATACTTGTCATTGAAATGGATGTATCTAGATGTATTTTAGTTCTAGATACATCAATTTTCATCCATTTTGATGACAAGTATTTCCGGACGGAGGGAGTACTTTTTTCTTACAACACGTATATTTTTACGTACATATGGAACATTCTTTATACACATTTATCATTCCAAAATACATTATAACATTTTTCTATACATATGTTTTGGTCTCTACTTTTTTCCATACACGTTGTACATTTTTCATAAAAAATCAGACACACTTTGCTATACATGTGTAACATTTTCTAAAAATTTATTTAATTTAATTATTTTTTCATAGACATTTATATTTGTTTAAAATATAAACATAATTTAAGAAGGAAAAAAAAGAAACAAAAAATGTGTGAAAAGACAGAGGAAGAAAACTAAATGAGTGCTTAAGGCCTGTGGTCCTCAAGCGCGCTGGGCCAGCCCATTTTTGCAGGCGCTTCAGGTGAGATATAGTTTGGTCTCGTAATACAATACATAGTCACGCCTCCTAATAAATGGTCCTATTAAATGAGCGGAGTAGAAAGGACAATCATGTAAAAGTCTTCGGTTAAAAAATACGTCAAAACTATCCACATGTTGCGACAAAATATTAATGCATATGAAAAATGTTGATGTAACTTCAAAAATCCTGTAAATTGAAAAGTTCATATAGTTTTAAGAAAATCTTCTAGGTGCGAAAAAAGTGATCAGATGTTGAAAGAAATATGTCCATGCATATGAAAAAAGGTTCATGAATATGTAAAGTAAATAAATTTCCATGTATTTTTCCAATTTCATGAGGTTTTTTTGAAGTTTTCTGTTTGAAAAGTGAAATGATTTTTAAAATATTATTCCAAGAAATTGGTTTTTTAAATATAACTGTTTATAAAGTAAATGTTCACGTATCTCTAATTGATGGTCATCTTTTTAAACAGTTGTTAAGATGTTAAAAGAAGTATTCAAGTTTCTCATAAAAATAGTGATGTATTTTACCCCATATAATTGATTAAAACATTATAAAATTAAGAAAAACAACAACACAAAAAAGGGGAAATATAAATGATATTAACATATATGAACAGATAACAAAAAAAAAGATCACATGCGTATGGCAATTCATGTAGGCAATATGCTCACAACCTAACAGAAATTGGAAAAGGGTTGGGAGGGAGAGGGCTGGGCTGACACACGCAGGACCTTCCTGTAGGGAGCATGGACCTATCGCTTGCAGTAGGTGATATAAAGGGTTTGCATCAAACAATGTCTTTCCTCAACAAAAAAACACAAATAATGCCTTTTCTATTATGGGTGATCAAACAATGCATTTTTATTGTGGGCGATTCTCATCAAACAATGCCTTCAAATACTATTTGCTGCTTACTTTGTTGTTGGTCCAGCCCCTTTGACAAGCACATATATTTTTCAATCCAGATACATACCTACTGCAGAAAGCATCTCTAACTAAAGCATCTCCAATTGATAACGACCTCATCCACAACCGAGTTGTGAATAGATAAGCCTCGCTTGATTTCTCCGTCATAAACGTCAATGCATCGGGACCCTACGCAAACAGATAGGTGGTAAGTTTTGCGTGAGAGATGCATTTAGTTCCAAGATTCTTTCAGTCAGGTGCCAATTTCAAAGTAGTACTCCCTCCGTTCCGAATTACTTGTCGTAGATATAAATGTATATAGATGTATTTTAGTTCTAGTTACATCCATTTCTGCGACGAGTAATTTGAAACGGAGGGAGTAGCTGTTTGTCTTTGACGTGAGAACCGAGTGAAACGCAACACAATCACGACTAGGAATGCGAGGCCCGTTCAAAAAAAAAGGAATGCGAGTCCGAATGGAGGTTTCTGAACCATTTGGCCCATGTGCTAATGCTTATGGGCCTATGGCATAGTAGGCTGGGCTGTTAACCTTTCAGTTTTAGTAGGCAGGCCACGAACGGAATGCTGCTATTTGTGCCCGTCCGGCCTTGAGATCAAAATCTGGCCCTCTTGCAACGCCCGGGTCTTCCGCAGGGCTGAATTGTTGGTACAAAATGAAAGAAATAATAACATAGTAACACAAATTAACACGAAGCAACTAGCTGAGGAGCGCTCGTTTCTAGCCTTCCCAAGAGTAAATTGGGGTGGGCACGTATTGCACTTTGGGTCCCAGTTTGGATATTATTTTTCTCATGCTTTTAGCTTTTTAGAGGGTTTATTTCTTGATTTTTTTGGCTTTTCAATTTTTTACCGGTCTTTCTTATCTTTTGGACAAAATAAAAAAAATGCGTGAAAAGATGCATTTTTTTATCCGTGAAAGACATGATTTTATTTTCGCGAGAGGCATGCCCGTGCCTCACGGAAATGAGAAAAACGCGTTTTCTTCTTTTGTTCTTCTGTGATATATAGGCACGTGGAAAAGAAAAATAATGCTTTTTTTTTCTTTCGTGAGATGTACGGTTTTGCTTCGGCTGTGCCTTTCGGAAACAGTTTTGGAAAGAAAAAAAAATTGCTCCAGGTTCAGTTTTTGCAATGATGCGAGTAATATAATATAGATATCGTGACTCTCTTTGCAATGATGTGAGTAAATACAAATGCGATCACATCGGACAATTGTGAGAGCTCTAAAGTCAAATAAAATGGAAAAGAAAAAATAGTCCTGCATACATGCACCGTATACGGTATATACCATCGGAAGCACACGGACGGGGATCGACTACAGATGCATGCACGCACCGCGATCGTCGATCAGTGCGTCTGCGACGATGACTTTGTATGGATCGGACTCGATGACGTAGTCGACACTACTCCTAGTTGTTGATCATCGAGTACTGGAGCAACTGAAGTTTTAGGTTGGATTTTGAGCTCGAGCAGCAATTTAACTTTGAAAATAACCAGAAGGGGCTGATGATGAAGTAGAAGAAATTACAGTCCAGTTTCGATGGTCGGGTTTCGTCCCATCCGGCCTCGCCATCACAAATTTAATTTGTATCCAACGATAACCTGTAAAAAATATTTCGCATCCGTCTGCGAACAAGGAATCAGCACGGACATATGGATGCAGGAAGTTGACATCCAACACTAGCCGCATATATTTCAAACTATTTTTCAACAAACCGGATGAAATTCATGCAAACACAATCGAAATTAATACGAACATGACGGATTTAACTACATTTCAAACATTTAGAACAAAAAATATGACCCGCCCTTAAACATGTCCTATGGCGGCGGCGCAAACAAAAATAAAGTCCCGCCCCTAAACCTATCCTAGGCGGCGGCGCCCATCGTCCAAGCCCGTGTCGTCCTCCTTCCGCCGTCTCCATGAGCACTGGGAATAAGACCGATGAAGTGAAGGTGTGGTCTCCGGCGAGGAAGAGTAGAACACGGAAGACGAACCGGCCCACATGGGACACCAGGTCCTGCCGCCTCCCGTGGCCTACTCATCCTCGGAGGAGTCCGCATCTTGTCCGTCGCCGGTGGATGTGAGGTCCATGAGGGAAATGGTGGCGCCTTGGCTGTCGTCGTCCCACCGGGTCTGCTGATGGTTTGTCGGTGACACGTAGGAGGCGCAGCTGGCGTTGTTCTCCTCCGTGATCGCCTGCAGCTGCGCCTCCACGGCTACCGCTTCCCGCCGAGCGTCGGCTTGAGCGCGGACAACATCGTAGATGGCACGCCGCTCCGCGACGAAATTTGGGTACGCCGCAGCAATGGCGGCCACGGCCTCCCCGCTCGCGCGCTCGCCGTAGATCTAGCCCTCCGCCTACGCCTGCTCCATGGTGAAGCCGGTGTGCACAGGAGGCGCAGGAGCTAGGCGCGGAGTCGTCAGAGCCCGTCTCCATCGTGGTGTCGTCCTTGTCGTCGGAGATCTCAGGCGAGCTGGCCGGCAAGCCGGCCTCGATCCGCCTGGCACGACGGCTATGCCAGACGGCGGCAAGGGCATCACGACGTGCTTCTTCTCCGGCTACAGAATGTCCCACAATACGTTCTTGCTGTCGGTCATGGCGGATGCAGTGCACGGAAGAAGGATGTAGGGCTGGTGTTGTAGTGTGGAGTTAGTCGGGTGTGATCGCATTTATATAGCGGATTCCGGTGAGGCCAGGCGTCCGGGTGCGTCAATGCACGGCGCCCGTGTGGGTTTCCCGGCTGGCGAGCCTGCTTAATGGCACAGACAGACGGACAACGACATTGAACAAGTGTGGTCCCATCCAGTTACGCGCCTCCGGCATTGAACAGGCGCGAACATCCGAGAGGCATTGCAGCCGGCGCCATCGGCCAGCGCGCAACTTCAATGGCAGAGGCAGTGAGAGGTTGCGTCCGTCCTGAGCCGTCTTCAATGTTGAGCGGCATGTATGCGAGCAACTGGTGCCGGGTGAAAGCGCGGGAGGGAGGGGAAGGGGTTTTTGGTGGGCCAGGGCGGTCAGGAAACAAGCTTGGGATCGGTCCGGAGTCCCGCAAACCTCCTACGTTTGTCTCCGGTTTGCGGGAGTAATCACGTCCGAACCGCTCCGCGAACCGATACAGGTCAACATTGGATGATTTTTACGGTCCGAACAGCCCGATTCAAACTGTTGCGGGAGGTTTACGATCCGCCTTGAAGATGCTTTTATGAAGAATCACTGAGTCAAATACAACGATAACTAATCAACCGAACACATATATTTTATTTTATTATAGTGAACTCCCTGCTAAAAATATGGCAATGCATGCTACATGCATGTCTCTATCTAGCTACCCGTCAGGCACCAGCTTATCTCTATGCAAAAAGGCAGAATGATTGACAAATTCGGAAACGTTGTTGACGATGCCATGTTTCTATTTTTGTCAAGTAATTAATAGAAGCACGTTCAATGGCGGATGGATGAGTCGATGGAGACGGGCAGCGAGCCGTTCCACGTATCCATCACGAGGTACGCATGCACCTATTTCATCCCGCTCACTGTTCATCTTGCGGCTCAGTCTACACGAACGAGGACCGCACCGCCGTTGCTAAGAAGACATGCCTTGTTTCAAAATATGAGACTGAGGTTTCTTGACAAATAATCGGTCTATTGTTAATATATACTTCTTCCGTCCGAAAATACTTGTCAAAAAAATCCAGATGTATTTTACTTTTAGATAGACTTTTTATCTATTTCCGCGACAGGTAATTCTAAACGGATGGAGTATTTCAAAACAAAGTATAAAAATACAGATGTTCATAAATAAGAAAAGGTCTAAGGCCAAGCATCACAATAGGTCTACGCATACACACCCTTATAGAGAAACAATACATCCAAATACTTAGGGATGTCAACTTGTTTTCCTCCAGCATCGATCGGCGGCGCATCCTGAGCCAAACTCGTCAGCGCCTCTGGTCCTCTGCCATGATGGGGCAAACTTATTGAAACTCAACAGTTTATAGAAACAACAACCGAAAATTCATCGATGTGCATCAGAAGATGTTGGCGGCCGTGATATGTGTTGCAAAACGTGGCCCTGAAGAAGAAATACCGAAGAGAGCCTTTCAACCCTCCGAAGACAACACATGTCGTCCGAAGCCATATGAAACCATCGAAAACCAGAACCGACCAAATCCAGAAAGATCTGCTGGAGACACACCTTAACACGCCCTCCACCGATGCTAAATGCGCCGACGAAATGGGTATAAGACAGGAAGGACATTATTCCAACATAGGGACGCCGTCGCCACCTCGCCGTCTTCACCCAGGATCACGTCTTGGCGCCATTCTCTCTGATGACCAGGCCAAACCGGATCTTTGCCAAAGGATGCGAATATGCAGGATCCGATCCGCCAGTGCGAACCTCCCCCTTTAGTGGCCCCGTACAGCCAAGCCGATAAGTGGATGAGCTGATTTGCTAGCTACTCTGTGCGTGTGTGCATGCAGCTGATCTACTAATTGTCGTGGTTCTAAGTCTGACAGTAGAATGGGGGGCAGGAATGTAGAGGCAAGATCCTAGCTATGGAGGAGTTGTATACGCGAGTTTTACGAGTTCATGCCCTTCTCGGAGGAAGTAACAGCTGTACGCCTCGGAGTCCGGAGGCGGTCGACTGATTATATGCGTGTGAGTTACAGGGGGTGCGAACCCTTGTCTCAGAGAAGGTGGGTGGCTTATATAGAGTGCGCCAGGACCCCAGCTCCCCCCCCCCCCCCCCCGTTACACTGAGTTCAATATTCATAAAGAGAGAGCGCTACAGGTAACGTCTGTAATAAAGTGCTACAAATGATCATTAAATATACGAGTAAATGCCCGACCGTTGCTGCGTAGAGCGGCTTTAGGTCTTCTTGTACGTCGAGTGGTCTTTTACATGGTCGAATGGTTGAGTAGTCGAGTGACTTAAAGAAGAAGGAGTCTCCGAGTGAATGGTAGGTCGAGTGGATTGCACTCGACACCTTTATTGGGTCCTCCCTGTTTACTCTTGAACTTCTTTGCTTCCAAGACAAGGACCTTAGGTAGGACGTATAGGTCGGGCCTATTACCCTACCCCAGGTCTATGCCCTCATCATTAGCCCCCGAATGGATTGAGGTCCGAGTGAAAAGAAGGTTGAAGTTGATCTTGCCTTGACTCTTGCATTTCTCAAGAATTCATCTCTGAATGGAGGACAGTGTTGGAACTTTCGGCTTTGTTTCAGTCGCCTTGATCGATTCAGAAATTACCGATTGGTTTTTATAACGTCGCCTGTCGAGTGTCATCTTTGATGCGAAATCTTTGGCGTGATCAGTTGCAGATGATCCCGGATTTTGCGGGATTCGAAATTTCGGTAGAAGTGCGCCAGACGGAGCGCGCCGTGGTAAGCGGAGTGGATAGACGGGACATTTCGATTTTCACGCCACCTTTTTCGCCACGTATCCCATGTGTGACTGTTGAGGGATTTGCCAGGATCGCCCGGACCCACGCGTCAGCCACTTGGAAGTGGGCCTTTAAAAGCAGCGAGGCCGAGGCGTCCGCACTGTGCGTGCCCATTCTCCTTCTTCTTCCTCTTGCTCCTTCACCCCATCCGGCTTCTCCACTCTCGACACCACCGCTCCGCCGCCATGGGGAAGGAGAAAACGGCGGTGCTGGAACGCGCCAAGAAGGCGACGGGGGCGGCGAAAAGCAAGAAGACGAATCGAGGGTCTTCATCGCGCTCGGGGCTGCCGTCGGGTTGGATCCAGGGAGATTGGATCCGATCTTCGCTTCGACAGGAAGACTTGGACGATATGGCCGAGTTAGGGCTGATCGTCCATGAGTCCGCGCGGCTGCCGAAGGGGGAAACGGAGCCGCAGCCGCGACCGGGTGAGTGCGCTTTGCTCGCCACTCATGTCGACCGTGGCTTCTCGCTTCCTCCACATCCCTTCTTTCGAGGTTTCCTGAATTTCTTTGGGGCCCAACTCCATCATTTTACTCCCAACACTATCACGTATCTTGCTGCATTCGTATCCATGTGCGAAAATTTCTTGGGGTGTCGACTGCACTGGGGTCTTTTCAAGCACATCTTTATCATCCACTCCCAAACGGTGAAGAAAGCGAACTCGAACGACGAGAAAACCCATGTTATCCAGATGTGTGGGGGTCTGGGTATTCAGAAGAGGAAGAGGAGTTCCTTCCCTTCGATGACTCTTCCGGAATCGGTCAGGGGCTGGCAGTCGACCTGGTTCTACTGCCAGGATATCGCGACTCCGGGCAAGTCGAGTGGGCTTCCTCCTTTCTCTTTCAATCGTGTCCAAACTCCATCTTCGTTGAAAGTGACTGCCGCAGAGAAGATGGAGACAGGCATGCTGGTCGAGAGAGTAGTTCAACTGATCAACCAAGGCGTCACCGGCATGGATCTGCTAGAGGTTTTCCTCAGTCCGCGTATCCAACCACTCCAAGCTCGCGACCACTCCATGTGGATGTATTCCGGGGCTGGTGACACTGCTCGGGTTCATCCGGAGGAGGTGGCGGCCAAAACAGTGGCTCAGTGACTGAGGGGTATCACCGGGAACAAGGACAACCCCAGGGGCGCCAGGAGAGTCAACCCTTTCAGCGACAGCAACCAACTAGACAAGGTTTGGCCATTACAACTGAGCTTTTTGGACGTGTTTTCCGACTGTTTGTTGATCCGCCTGACTTGTATTCGGCTCCTTGTTTTGTAGATTTACACGGAGATGTACTCAATGCCCAATGGTGAACAAGCTCTAGAGCAAGACCAAGATGGCGAGGACAGTGCGGAGGAGAGCGGCGAGTGGGAGTCACCAGCCGACGATGATGAAGATGAGAGCGATGAGCCGGGCGATGAGGAGGTAGCCGACTCACCGCCTCGTTCTGAACGTCGATCCAAGAAGCTCCATGACCCCGCGGGCAGGCGCGGCCAAGCTGTGTCGCCGAGTGCTCCATCTCAAAAACGCGCCCGATCTTCAACTCCATAATTGGCCGAGAAGGTCACCAAGCGGCCCAAGATCAATCCTTCGAAGGCTCGGAAGACCTTGCCTAGAATCAAGATGGACGTTCCTGTTGCTTCTGGGTAAATGTTCTTCCCGTATTTTCTTGTTCCGACCGACTTTCTTGTTCTGACCGAGTGGATGATAAATCTTTATAGCCCGACCTCAGCTGCGAATGACATGGACATTGACAAGAACCCGGACGACGAGGAAACCGACGACGCAACTACCTCCAAAGCCAGTAAGTCTACCCGATTCGAATTTATTTGGACGACTGGATTGTTTGTCAGCTATCCGTACGACTTTCTCTGTTTATTGCAGTTCCACGGGACGTTGTTGTGCTCCTGGACGATGAAGAAGAAGTACCGCTGAGGGGGGGGGGGAGGAGGAAAGACAAGGAACTGGGCGGGAAAGCGTCTGAGGTCCGGGTTCCTCAGTCGACCGTGACGCCTGGGACGGTAGTCGAGCCATCGACAGACCAGGCTTGAACCAACGTCACATTCGTTGTCCCGCTGTCGACTGATTGCCCATCAGGATCAGCTGCTCAGACTTCTGCTGCACCAATACAACTCCACGCTTCAGATCTGGTGGCTGCTCCGATTGCTCTGCCAGCATCGCTTTTCACTGCGTATCAAACTCCGGACGACCCATCGACTGCTGCCAAGGAAGCTCTTCTTCAATTGAATCTTGTGATGGGGCAAATGAAAGTGGTGCATGAGGCCAGTCAGGTGGCCTTCAACGCCGGAGCTGCTCTGCAAACCAATGTCCAGGTTAGTTGATTTCGGACTGATCAAATTTCTCGTCTGATCACCCATTGGGGTGTGGCTGTTTTGAAATTGTATAAGTCACTTTGGATCGATTCGAGCTGAATCTTTGAACTAGTGGGGGCACTCTGAGTGCACCCACTGGGTGTAGTCCCCGAGACCATAATTGACTGCGGGCAGTCGACTGTGGTCTAAGAATCTAAACTTTTTTTACAACTCACGCTGGGCGGACCATGCCGAGTGGAACCAAAACCAGTGGGGGCACGCTAAGTGCACCCACTGGGTGTAGTCCCCGAGACCATAGTTGACTGCAGGCAGTCGACTGTGGTCTGAGAATCTGAACCTCTTTTTTTTTCAAAACCAATGGGGGCATGCTAAGTGCACCCACTGGGTGTAGTCCCCGAGACTGCCGTCGAATGTTTGATTCGATGGTAGTCTTGAAGTAACTGTCGCAGTGATGTCTTTCATTTCAGTCGACTGACAAGTCTTATGTGTTGGCCATAGAAATCTTGTGATCTCGGTGGTCAACTCTCTACACTGAACAAGCAACAAATCAGCCTCAACCTTGATCTAGAACTGGCCAGAAAGAATCTCAAGAGTGCTCGCGATGAAGTAGCTGCCATGGGAGGTAACCAATTATCAAATGTCTATCTTACTGCTGCTGGCACTTTTCCTTTCCGTTTTTTACCGAGTGACTCCACTCGAGCAGATGTATGTAGTGAAAACCGTCAAATCCAAGCCCATCTGAAGAATGTTATTTCTTTAGAGAAAATGAAGCAGGCCTTGGAGAATAAGGATCTGGATCTTGCTGCTGCACAGAAGGAAGCGCGAGAGAAAACTGCACTTGCCAACAAGAAGCTTGCTTCGGTCGGCAAGTTAGAAGAAGAGAATTCCAAACTGAAGACTTCTGTTTCTGATGCCAATTGGGAGGTCAAGCAACTAAAGAAGGACAAGGACAAGCTGACTGACAAGCTTGGGAGCCTCAAAGTTACGAAGGGTGAGTTGGAGTCCTATCTGGGCCAGCTTGCTGCAAAGCTGGTCTTAAACCTTGAAGGTACTGATGATTGACTGACTTATTTCTATCGACTGTCAAGTCTAATTATATCGTCGACTCACCATTTACTTGACTGTGCAGAGTTTTGCCAAGACTTTGAAGCAGAAACTGGGCGGGTCGAGACGGGTCTTGATCCCATAAACTGTCCTGTCAAGGATGACGTTGCGATGAATGTGCTGCGGTTGGAATCTCGCATGGACAGCGCGGTTGCTTATCTTGCCCGCCTGAAAACGGCGATGACTCGGGTTGATGCTGAACTCTAGCCTCAGGCGGAACTGTCTCAAGATCTCAAGTCCCTGATGGCTCGACTGAATCAAATCCCCGACCGAGTGCAAGAATGGAAGAAGTCATCCGCTCGCTATGGCGCTGATGTCGCGTTGTCCCTGGTCCGAGTGCACTGCAAAGACGTCAAAGAAGACAAGCTGGCGGAACTCAAGGTTGCTAACACAAAGAGACACACTTTTCAGTCCTTCATGGACACCTTCCTTGATGCCGCCACTCGTATTGCAGACATCATAGACCTTGACAGTTTCTGCGACCCAGCCAGTCCTTCTCCTGATGCGTGACCGAGAAACATTTATGCTCCACCTTTATTTGCCTCGGAATGCCGAGTGATTGTGTAACCGTTAAATTTCTTCGGGCTTGATGCTCGAATACTTTTGATCCGTCGTCCGAAACTTTAGGATTTATTTGAACTTGGTTTATTTCTGAATATGCTTGTATTTGCCTTTGAGTGGAATTTGCTCTTTACTCTGAATAATCTTTCGACCTGCATCTTGTTGTCCTTGCGGACAGGGATGAAGCGCACATTGTATTTGTGGCGCAGCTCCGAAGGAGAAGGTTCCAGTCGACCTGCACCTCGTCGTCCTTGTGAATGGGGATGGAGCGCACGTTATATATGTGGCGCAGCTCCAAAGGAGAAGGTTGCAGTCGACCTGCACCTCGTCCTTGCGGATAGGGATGGAGCGCACGTTGTATTTGTGGCGCAGCTCCGAAGGACAAGGTTGCAGTCGAACTGCACCTCGTCGTCCTTGCGGATAGGGGTGGAGCGCATGTTGTATTTGTGGCGCAGCTCCGAAGGAGAAGGTTGTAGTCGACCTACACCTCGTCGTCCTTGCGGATAAGGATGGACTTTAAACCCTAGGCGAGTACTGGATTGCATCTAAGCCCCCGAGTGGGAGGGTTACTCACCACTCGGTAGGATTTTTTAAATTTAGGCGAGTACTGGACTGCAACTAAGCCCCCGAGTGGGAGGGTTGCTCACCACTCGGTAGGATTTTTTAAACTTAGGCGAGTACTGGACTGCAGCTAAGCCCCCAAGTGGGAGGGTTGCTCACCACTCGGTAGGATTTTTTAAACTGAGGCGAGTACTGGACTGCAGCTAAGCCCCTGAGTGGGAGGGTTGCTCACCACTCGGTAGGATTTTTTAAAATTAGGCGAGTACTGGACTGCAGCTAAGCCCCCGAGTGGGAGGGTTGCTCACCACTTGGTAGGATTTTTTAAACTTAGACGAGTACTGGACTGCAGCTAAGCCCCCGAGTGGGAGGGTTTCTCACCACTCGGTAGGATTTTTTAAACTTAGGCGAGTACTGGACTGCAGCTAAGCCCCCGAATGGGAGGGTTGCTCACCACTCGGTAGAATTTTTTTAAATGTAGGCGAGTACTGGACTGCAGCTAAGCCCCTGAGTGGAAGGGTTGCTCACCACTCGGTGGGATTTCTCAAACTTAGGCGAAACGGATTCGTGGCTAAGCCCCCGAGTGAGAGATTTTCTCATCACTCGATGGGATTTCTCAAACTTAGGCGAAGCAGATTCGCGGCTAAGCCCCTGAGTGAGAGGCTTGCTCACTACTCGGTAGGATTTTTCGAACTTAGGCGAAACAGATTCCCAACAAAGTCACCCACTAGGGGATTTCAGACACAAACAAAAGCGACAACAATCGTTTAAGAAAACTGTAAAGCTCTCGTCTTTGATAAACAAACTACAAAGGTATTTCTTATTACATCTCACCCGAATGAGTACTTAAGTATAAAAGGGGCGGAGAAGCTCCGCATTCCAAGCTTGTGGTTCGTCTTTCTTATGCTCGATATTGTAAAGGTGATATGCTCCATTGTGGAGAACTTTGGTGATGATGAAGGGACCTTCCCAAGCAGGGGCGAGCTTGTGTGGTTTCTGCCGATCCACTCGAAGAACCAAGTCTCCCTCTTGAAAGGCTCGACCCCTCACGTTTCTAGCATGGAATCGACGCAAGTCTTGCTAATAAATGGTCGACCGGATCAAGGCCATCTCTCTTTCTTCCTCTAGGAGGTCGACTATGTCCTGCCGAGCTTGTTCTGCTTCATCTTCAGAGAAGAGCTCGACTCGTGGTGTATTGTGAAGCAAGTCACTCGGTAGAACAGCTTCAGCTCCATAGACCAAGAAGAATGGAGTTCGGCCAGTCGACCGATTGGGAGTTGTCCTCAATCCCCAAAGAACTGATGGAAGTTCATCAACCCAGGCGCCCGCTGCGTGCTTGAGATCTCGCATCAGTCGGGGTTTTAGTCCTTTGAGAATCAGGCCATTTGCTCTTTCTTCTTGTCCATTCGACTGGGGATGGGCGACTGAAGCATAGTCGACTCGTGTGCCTTGGGAGGCGCAGAAGGTTCTAAACTCATCAGAATCGAAGTTCGATCCATTGTCAGCGATGATGCTGTGTGGAACCCCATATTTGAATGTCAACTCTCTGATGAAGCTGACGGCAGTACTGGCTTCAAGATTCTTAATAGGCTTGGCTTCAATCCATTTGGTAAACTTGTCGACCGCTACAAGCACATGAGTGAAGCCGCTCCTACCAATCCTCAATGGTCCAACCATGTCTAATCCCCAAACAGCAAAGGGCTAGACGAGTGGAATGGTCTTCGGGGCTGACGCAGGCTTGTGCGACATATTGGAGTAAGACTAGCAGCCCTCACATCTGTCGACTATATCTTTCGCCATTTCATTTGCTCGAGGCCAATAAAACCCAACTCGGTATGCTTTAGCCACAATGGTTCGAGAGGACGCATGGTGACCACAGGTCCCCGAGTGGATGTCGTTGAGCATCACTCGACCTTCTTCTGGTGTTACGCATTTCTGGCTGACTCCGGTTGCGCTTTCCCTGAACAGTTGTCCTCTTATCACAGTAAAGGCCTTGGATCAACGGACGATCTGTCGAGCCTCTTCTTCATCCTCTGGGAGTTCCTTCCTAAGGATATATGCAATGTATGGCACTGTCCAGTCGGGAGTGATGACCAAAACCTCCATGATCAGGTCGACCACGGCTGGGATCTCGACTTCAGTCGGATCTGTGGCACTCTTAAGCTACGGGAGCTCTTCAGTGAAAGGATCTTCTTGAAATGTCGGTGTGTGAATGTGCTCCAAAAACACATTGCTGGGAATGGATTCTCTCTTGGAACCTATCTTTGCTAGATCATCGGCTGCTTGATTTTTCAGTCGGGGTATATGATGGAGTTCTAACCCTTCAAACTTCTTTTCCAACTTCCTCACTGCGTTGCAGTAGCCAGTCATGGCTGGGCTTCTGACGTCCCACTCCTTCATCACTTGATTGACTACCAAATCTGAGTCGCCATAGACCATGAGGCGACGGACGCCGAGTGAGGTAGCCATACGCAACCCATACAAGAGTGCTTCATGTTCTTCTTCGTTATTGGAGGAATCAAAGTGAATCTGGAGGACATATCTGAGCTTGTCTCCTCGGGGGGATACCAGTACCACCCCAGCACCGGAACCATTCAACATCTTGGAACCATCAAAGAACATGGTCTAGTGCTCCAAGTGAACTTGAGTCGGCAGTTGCTGTTCGATCCACTCGGCAAGGAAATCTGCTTGATATCTAAGGGAAGGAGTTCAAGCGCCCACTTTGCCACTCGACCAGTTGCATCTCTATTGTCCAGAATCTCTGATAATGGAGCGTCGCTGACGACTGTAATGGAGTGGTCAGAGAAGTAGTGTGCAACCTTCTTCGTGGTCATATAAATTCCATAAACAAGCTTCTGATAATGTGGATATCTTTGCTTTGATGGAGTCAAAACTTCAGAGACATAATATACCGGGCGCTGAACTTTGTAAGTTTTTCCTTCTTCTTCCCGCTCGACCGTAAGTACTGTACTGACGACTTGTCTAGTGGCTGCAATGTTAAGCAGTAAAGGCTCTTTACTGATTGGGGCAGCAAGCACCGGCTGGGTGGAAAGCAGGGCTTTAAGCTTTGCAAATGCCGCATCAGCTTCAGGAGTCCACTCGAACTTGTCTGACTTCTTCATCAGTCGGTAAAGAGGCAGTGCCTTTTCACCGAGGCGAGAAATGAATCGACTTAGAGCGGCCAAACAACCAGTAAGTTTCTGGACATCATGCACACGCACAGGGCGTTTCATCCGGAGTATGGCACCCACTTTCTTTGGGTTAGCGTTGATCCCTTGTTCGGAAACGAGAAAACCGAGTAATTTTCCACCTGAAACTCCGAACGTGCACTTTGATGGATTAAGCTTGATATCATACCTTCTGAGGTTGGCAAAAGTTTCAGCAGGGTCAGCCAGTAGGTCGGAACCTTTACGTGACTTGACCACAATGTCATCCATGTATGCTTCCACATTCCGACTGGTCTGAATGAGTAAACACTTCTGAATCATCCGCATGAATGTGGCTCCAGCGTTCTTCAAGCCGAATGGCATAGTGACATAACAGAAGCACCCAAATGGGGTGATGAAAGCTGTTTTTATCTTATCGAGTCCATACAGACAAATCTGATGATACCCGGAATAAGTGTGCAAAAAGGACAAACGCTCACACCCCGCAGTCGAGTCGACTATTTGGTCGATGCGAGGGAGAGGAAAGTGATCTTTCGGGCATGCCCGATTGATATGCTTGAAGTCAATGCACATGTGAAGTGAGTCGTTCTTCTTTGGGACCATGACAACATTAGCTAACCACTCGGAGTGGCAAATCTTTCGGATAAACTCAGCTGCTAGAAGCCGAGCCACTTCTTCACCGATTGCCTTTCTCTTATGTACGGCAGACCGTCGAAGGTGTTCTTTGACTAGTTTCACTTTTGGGTCGACTCGCAAACGATGCTCAGCCAGTCCCCTGGGAACACCTGGCATGTCAGAAGGTTTCCATGCAAAGATGTCCCAGTTCTCACGGAGGAACTGGATGAGCGCTTCTTCCTATTTGGAGTCGAGTGTTGTTGAAATGTGAGTCGGAGCAGCATTGGGATCCGTCGGGTGAATATGAATCGCTTCATTTCACCAGACGACTGAAATGCTGAATCTGTGGCAGGCTTCTTAGCTCACAACAAATCACTCGGATCTGCATTTTTTAATACTCCTGCAATTCCACTACCGCCATCTGTGCATCGACGATCCTTGAACCCTTCTGGAAGCACTCTTCTGCCTTCTTTCGATTCCCAGTGATAATGATCACTCCTTTAGGACCAGGCATCTTCAATTTGAGGTACACGTAACATGGTCGAGCCATAAAACGTGCATAAGCTGGCCTGTCCAGAATAGCATGATAAGCACTCTGGAAATCCACAAGTTCAAATGTCAACTTTTCTTTGTGGTAATTCTTGGAATCACCGAAAACTATATCAAGGGCGATCTGGCCGAGTGACTCAGCCTTCTTGCCAGGAATAACTCTATGGAAACTTATATTGCTTTCACTGAGTCTGGACATCGGAATGCCCATTCCTTTTAACGTCTCTGCATACAGTATATTCATGCCACTGCCACCATCCATCAGAACTTTAGTCAAACGAGTGCCTTCGACGACTGGGTCGACCACCAACGCTTGCCTCCCAGGGGTGGCTATGTGTGTCGGGTGATCAGACTAGTCGAATGTAATGGCAGTCTGAGACCATTTCAAATAACTGGGCGTCACCGGAGCGACCATGTTTACCTCTCTGTTGATGACTTTCAGTCGACTTTTGCTCTCAACATCAGCAAAAATCATCAGAGTGGAATTGGCGTGGGGGTAACCATCGTCACTTTCCTCTTTGTCCTCAATTTTGTCTGACTCATTTTCCTTTTCTTTGGGTTGTTTCTCTCGGAACTGCTGGATTAGGAGCCGACACTGTCGAGTGGTATGCTTCGGGTAAATAAGATTACCCTTATCATCTTTCTTTCTGTGAATGTGGCATGGCAAATCCAACACATCATTTCCGTCTTGATCTTTTATTTTCTTGGGATTCCACGATCCTTTGGGCTTCCCCTTGAACTTTCCCTGAGTCACGGCCAAGGTTTCTCCAGGAGCAGCTGGCTCGGCTTTGCGCTTCTGCTTCCGACTGGAGTTTCCTCCTCCGGTTTCGTGGGCGACTGTTTTGTGTTTGCCACTCCGGAGACGATCCTCCTCTTCACCATTGGCATACTTAGTGGCAATCTCCATCATTCGACTCAGAGACATATCTTCGGTCCGACCGAACTTTAGATTCAACTCTCGATATCTGACACCTTCTTTGAAGGCACAAACTGCTTGGTGATTAGACAAATTCTCCACCGTGTGGTGCAACGTGATCCATCTCTGGATATAATCCCTCAAAATTTCATTTGGCTTCTGCACACAAGATTGCAGCTCTGTTAGCCCTGCTGGCCGTTTGCATGTTCCTTCGAATGTTCTGACAAACACTCGGGCAAGTTCTTCCCAGCTATAAATACTGCCGGGTGCTAACTGATTTAACCATGCTCTTACCGAGCCCTCCAACATCAGAGGAAGGTGCTTCATGGCCACTTCATCATTGCCGCCGCTAATCTGAACAGCCACTCGGTAGTCCTCAAGCCAAGTGTTAGGCTAGGACTCACCAGTGAACTTACTGACTTCGATCGCCAACCTGAAGTTGGGAGGAATCACCGCAGCCCTGATGGCTCTGTTGAAGCACTCTGGACCTGAGACATGCACTCTGCTGCTAGTTGGAAAATCTCTGTTGTGGCCTTCTCTGTGAGCTCTGTTTCTGTCGACCAGACCCTGAACGAGAATAGATCTCGCATCAAAGCGCGGTTCCCTGGGGTCGACTGGAATCCTTCACCCACCACTATGAGGGCGTCTGTCATCATGCTGCCGAGGCACGTATGACCCACTCCTTGGGGGAGGCATGGGCACTCGATGACGATCATCGTGATCGAGTCGGTGACCATACTGCTCACGGTTTCTGTACTGATCTCGTCGGTCTCCACGTCCCTCACGCCTCGGGGGCGATCTTGGGCTGTGAGCCGACTGGACTGTATCTGCCACAACAGATCTGCTATGGATCCTATTCCGCAAGTGTGACACAGCTGTATTCTGTTCTCCCGCTGCCTGGAGTAAAGCTCTGATCTGCATCAAACCTCTGCTAGCTTCTGACTGGGAAGGCTGGATTGATTCTGCTATTCGGGCTGCAGCTGTGAGATTCTGGATCGGAGTTCGATATACCTGGGTTGGAGGCGGAAAAAGTTGTCGTCGACTGGATTCTGGAACTCGCTGTCGACACGCTCGTCGAGTGCGTGCTGGAGGTTCTCCAGTCGAGTGCGCTCAGCCAAGTTGGCCAGACGCGCGTCCTCCAAGGCTCGGGCCTTGGGTGTTTCTCCAACGATAGGAGTGTGAAGTGCATCCATGTTCGGGCGGCGAAGTTCTTCCCTCTGCAGCGAAGAGAGGGGCTCGGGGAGGTACTCCTCGTGGACACGCGACGGATCGCCTCCGCCATCGCCACCGTCGCCGCGGGGGAAGACAGGAGGACTGCGAGGTCCATTGACCACCAGGACTTCCGCCGCGGGGTCACTACTGTCGCACTCAGATGCAGTCCCTACGGAGCCAGTCGACAGGTCGAACAGGCCGTAGAGATTTTCGTCGGGCTCGATTGCCGCGACTTTGGGGGTGGCCGACTAGCGAGCCACCGCGTGCCTCACCCACGCTGAAGCCTCGATCGATCGGAACGCTTGCGCCAGCGGGCTACAAGAAGGGAGGACAGCACAGGAGCCGACCGATACTGAGTCGACGGCTGCCGTAGGAGGACGCCACGGACGCACGCGCGAAAGTGCGTTGCCCCGCGGACGGGGAGCGACTCGACGTCGAGTGGAGCTTCTTGGAGCCAAGCGGAGTCGTCGGCGACGAACACGAGCGCGCCGAGACGGATCTCGCGGCTCTTGGCCAAACCTCCGCCTGAAACCATGTTGATGGGGATTGAAAAAAAATCACAACTTCTCCAACAAGTCGCTAAGACACCCGCCCCAAGGTGGGCGCCAACTGTCGTGGTTCTAAATCTGATAGTAGAATGGGGGGTAGGGATGTAGAGGCAAGATCCTAACTATGGAGGAGTTGTACACGCGAGTTTTACGAGTTCAGGCCCTTCTCGGAGGAAGTAACAGCCCTACGTCTCGGAGCCCGGAGGCGGTCGACTGATTATATGCGTGTGAGTTACAGAGGGTGCGAACCCTTGTCTCAGAGGAGGAGGGTGGCTTATATAGAGTGCGCCAGGGCCTCAGCTCCCGTCCGTTACACTGATTTTAATATTCATAAAGAGAGAGCGTTACAGGTAACGTCTGTAATAAAGTGCTACAAATGATCATTAAATATGCGAGTAGATGCCCGACCGTTGCTGCGCTGGGCGGCTTTAGGTCTTCTCGTACGTCGAGTGGTCTTTTACATGGTCGAATGGTTGAATAGTCGAGTGACTTAAAGAAGAAGGAGTCTTCGAGTGAATGGTAGATCGAGTGGATTGCACTCGACATCTTTATTGGGTCCTCCCTGTTTACTCTTGAACTTCTTTGCTTTTAAAACAAGGATCTTAGGTAGGACGTATAGGTCGAGCCTATTACCCTACGCCAGGTCTATGCCGTCATCACTAATCGATCTAGCTAGTTTTCTGTGCGTGTGTGCATGCAGCTGTTGTATACTAATCGATGAGAGGGCTAGCTTTTACACTAGCAATACGTTTTGCGGTATACGCTCGACCGGCCGGAAAGTACTCGGCTGTAGCTTGTAGTGCGTAGTCGTCGGAAAGTACTCGACAACTGCGGCGTCATGGTCGGGCATGTGCCAATTGTTGGCGCAGGTCCCTCCGACGTTGAGTACTTTTCAACGACGGCGACGACAACGACCGCAACGAACAAAGCGAAGCGACTCGTTATCGACCACCCGCAAGTGTAAAAGTTAGCCCTCGAGCTTGCAATCGATCTTTTCCTGGACGTGAACTAGTACTTTCTAATACTTCTGCCCGGAACAATCTTCACGGGACTAGCACAAGCACCCTAGCAGGTTGGTCGATCGATTGGGCAGAGGCTAGCTAGCGAGCTTATCAAACGGGATTAGCACAACTCAGACTACGTACGCTTGCATGGCCATGCACCTATCGGCTTCCCGTAAGCCGATTAATCCCAAACGACAACCCGTAGGCCGATTAACCCAGTCGGCCTCCCGTAAGCTAATCGGCTACCCCGCGGCTGACTGGCTCCAGTCGGCTTACCGAAAGCTGATGCTGTATTATTTTTGTAATTTTTTAAAACCGTGTATTATTTTTCAAATTTTATTAAAAAATGTATTATTTAAAAAAAATTAGCTAGCAACTTGCATTGCCGCTTTGTAAATTGTTTTTCAATAAAGGGTGAGTTTTATTACTCAAAATGAAGCATCAAGAGAATACAACCACAATGAGCACACACCCGGCCTCTGCATAACTAAGATGCACACAGCCAACACCAGCGCACACACACAGAAAAACACCGGCACGTAGCAAAATCATGTAAGACCAAAGCTATGCCTAAGGGTTGAAAAGAAAAAGAAAAACCCTGAAGCGATCAAATTCATGATCGACAAACCTACAACAATGACCATATCCACACTAACCATCTCATGACACCATAAGAACAACGATATTCTTCAACAGTAACGTCTTTATGAAGGAAGCGACACTCGAGCGCCACCGTCACAGGAACCAACCATCAAAGGTCAGAATCTAGGTTTTCATCCTGAAGAAACAGTCTGAGCATATCCGAGCAAAGCCTTCAACAAGGTAACGACGCACAAACGTCGTCATTGCCAGGGATAACCAACATGGGCTATATCTAGGTTTTCACCCCGGAGCTCGAGACTAGATACTCAAAAAGCACCATCATCGGAGTCAAGCATGTGTTGTCGCCGCCACTTTTTCGCGATCCTAGCAGCTGCATGTTCTAGGCTCAGAAAAGCGATAGCCGCCGCTGCACAACCATACCCTCTGCGCCAAGCCATTGTCCATAGATTGCATCTCACCACCAAACGTAACCATCGGATCTTGGAAGAGTATCACTCGCAAAGACCTTTCAATGGTCATCGCAATCTGCAGTAAGGTCGCAATGCGGCTTTGTAAATTGTATTTAAAAGACCTTGCACTTGGCGCGGCTCTGGATGGGTACGTGTTGATTAACTTCACATCAGTCTTTGTCACGCAGATGCAGTCGTTCATTCGTCGCTGGACTGATGATGATCCATGTGTGGCCTAGCTTCCTTGATAGATGCCGGCGACTGCTAGCCGCGACTATTTTCGATGTGAACTCGAGGCGGTAGTATATTAGTAGTAGTGTCCTAGTTCTAGCTAGCTTTTCAATTGCGGGCTACTACTGTGCACACATGTGTATATTCAGATAGCTGGTCTTACACAAAATGGACGGTGTTCTACATGCGTGCGGATTACATGACCTCGGTCAAAAGTTGTGGCTCAAACATGTATGATACTACACTGCATGTATATGTGTTTTCGGTGGCAAGTGCAGCTTGCACCTTGCAGTGCGCACCAATTAAGTCAAGCCATATGCAAACTGGATGAATGGGATCCGGCTTGCCTGCTCCCTTCTTATGCTCCCATGCGTGCTCTCACTTCATCCTACGGTTGTCATTTTTCCTCTTTTCTTTCTAATCTAATCATCTCCCCCCTGATTTTAAGGGGGTGGGGCCGGGTCTTATTTTGTTTCAATTAAATCAAGCCACGTATGCCGGAGCACGGATGGGCACACGCCGGGGGAGCAGGCAAGTCTCGTCCGGATGGATGCAGTGTCCGGTTTGAGGGTCGATGTTGGAGATGCCCTAAAGCTCTTCATGAAAGAAACTCAGAATGTACTCCTTTTGTAAAATAATATAAGATCTTTTAAGATCTTATACTAGTTACGGAGGGAATATATTAAAAAAAATTAAAAATATATAAAACGTTCATATATTGGAGTGTTGTGTAAATGTTTTTTTTTGTGCAACTCACAAATCAAATTATTTATCAATGAAATTCCGCTTATCCATAGTGTATTATCTTATCTATACATGTTTTTTTTGGAACTTGTGATTATCAATTTTTGATCTTTTCCAAAACAACGAGTTCAATGAAGCGTGCAGGACAAGAGCGATACTTTTTTGTAGAAGGAGTTTTATTCACTCATAATTGTCACATCGAGACATAGGCGATACAGGGAAAACAGTTCACAGCCGGCCAAGAGCAGCTGACAAGCATCTTTGAAGTTTTATACTCCCTCCTTTCCGGTTTATAGGTCCTGTGTGTATATCTAGGTCGTTAATGTTGCCAGAGCAATATACATTATGTATCACAAAAATTGTACCATTAAAAATAGAATATTTGAAGATGGTATGAAACTCATGTTACATTGGTTAAATCGTGGACCTAGGGATATGTGTAGTCCTTCTAAACCGGAAAGGAGGTAGTAGATAATAATTGAGTATGTCCTTGTTTAAAATGATATGAGTAGAGTCTTTTTGTGTGTGTGAGAACTGAATTAGAGTCTTTGTTAGCATCACCTTTTGCTATAGAAACTAAAATCTTTGTGTAGTAGATGAAATCATGGAGCACAACTCGACTTGTCAGGTTTAAAATGATATTGGTCGTATTTACTCACGAGGGTGGGCTTCAGTATGAATTTAGTGAGATTGCATCAAATGATACCTCTTTAAGTTAAAATATGCAAATTTTGAACAAGTTTATAGAAAAACATATCAACATCTACAACACAAAATCATGATCATTATGGAATAAACTTTTACACCACATATATATTTGTTATAGTACATGTCTATATCTGTTTGTGTAAACTTTGTCGAACCATTCCCGTTATAAAACTTGATCAAAATTTACATTATTTGAGCCTGAAACAAATGCGAATTTGTGCTATATTTTGAGATATCTGGCATAGCCTGAAATAATCAGCTAAAACAGACGTGACCTAGTTTTATTTACTCCCTCCATCCCATAATATAAGAGCATTTTTTACACGTGTAATAAACGCTCTTATATTATGGGGCGGAAAGAGTATTTATTTATTTTTGAAATGGAGGTGACCTAGTTTTAGACATACCAACAGTTTGGCCGATTCAGATTTCCCGAAGACTAGGCAGGTCCTTAATTATTAGCCCACGACCAGGAGCTAGCTAGGCACGCTCTCGGCGTACATGGACGGCGTTGGAATAGGACAGAGGTGGCCGCCGGCGAGGTGCGGCGCGGGCCGCTGACCGAGGACCCAAAACATTCGGCGCGACCCGAAAAACGGCTCCGGCCCAGTCATCTTCATGGTCCCGGTGGCATGCAGATGCAGTAGCATGTGTACGTACACGGATCAGGACCAGCCACGTGCTGCAGCCGGCGCCGCGATTTTTCTCAGGTGCTCGTGCCGTTACGGTTCTGTTTCCTCTTGTCCGAATGCGCGCGTGCGAACGGCCTGGTCGGTACTGCCACCGGCCGGCGACCAGCCACCACGTGGCGCCGTTGACGGCCTCAGCCTTCTGCCTCTCTTTGGATATTTTTTTCCCTCGAGTGAAACTTGTCTTTTTTTGGCAAGTCTCTTCCCTCTTACTACTTCTTGCTGTTCCTATCGATCCAGCACAGCAGAGAGCGATATCCACTCGCTGTCACTTGAGCCTCTCGTGCTCGCTCGATCTGTCACCACCATCCTGAGCTCAATTTTCTTTTGACCGTGCTAACTTGCCTTCACGACACACCAAGTACATGTTGTGTCAAACTTGTCTTTGTGTTGTAAAACTAAGGGCATCTACGGCCGAGGACAGCAAGTCCGACCCCTCAAACACCCGCGAACCGTTCGGACGCGTTCATGGGCAGTGACCGATCACGTCTTAAACTTGCTCGTCTGCATCCGAGTCTTTCATATTTCATCTCATACATCCATACAACCATGCAAAATAAACCTATGTATTACACTATGCTTCGTCGTCGATGATGTCCACACCTCGGTGTCGGGCGTCGGGTAGATGGGCGTGTTGGAGGGCTCCGGCTCCTCGTCCTCCTTCTTGTCCATAAACGTGAGCACCTCGTCGACTTCTGCGGCTTGCTCCGCCTCCGCCTGCTGCTGACAATGGCAACTGGCCTCCGCCTCCAATTTTGACCGAAGGGAATCGAGGATCGTCTGCTGCTCCGCCTGCAGATAAGCGTCCCCAGCATCCCCAACATCCTCCTCCTCTTCCTCCTCCACCTTCAAGTCCTCCTCCGGATCCACCGCGTTCGGAAGTAGCCCCATGGTGATCCGGACATCACACCTTGTCAGGATCTGCTCAAGGAGCTACAGCCGGTGCTCCGGCATTAGATATGGGTACCTCCTTACCCGGCAGCGTGGGGACATGGCTACTAGTGGTGGCAGATGGCGAGTGGAAAGTAGCGGTGGTGGCAGACGGGAGAGGGGAAATATGGACAGGTAGAATTTCAGTGCCGGCGGTCGGCTTAAATAGCCGGACTAGACACTACGCGGCCCGTCGAAGCGGTGCCATCGGTTCGATGGAGGAGACGACCTCCGGATCGCCGGGTTTCGGCATGTTTTTCTGTGATACGTCATCATCAGTCTCACGTGGCGGACGCGCCCGAGCGTCTCATATCCGCCTCATATTTAGGCTGAATATGAGGGGTACCGGTCAACCCGGCCTTGAGGCTCGTTTGGGAGCCAGTCTGGGTCGCATTTTCGTGATCTGTCATTGACCGGGTCGTCCGTCCATACGATTTGAGACGGGTTTAGGATGTCCGGCTGTAGATGCTCTTAATTGGTAAAGTAACACAAGGAATGATTGGATTGAGCTGGGAGGGATCAATCAACTGCAGGGATAGCGAATCAACCGACCACATATTCCCCGCCAAAGATATGGCAATATGTATATGTGCGCCTAGCTCCATGCATGCATGTCCCCATCTAGCCACCAGCTTATCTCTGCGCGCTCTTCTTCTGCCCCCAAAGCGCACAAGGATTGCCAAACTCGGAATCGTTGTTGACGACGTCCTGTTACCATTTTAGCCAATCAGTCGTCGATGGAGACGCGCGGCGAGTCGTTCCACGTATCCATCACATGCATCCATTTCATTCCGCCCACTGTTCATCTTGCGGCTCGGTCTAGCGAACGAGAACCGCACCGCCGTTTCTAAGACGAGAGGCCCCAATATAATAGGTCTATAATTAATACGTCCTATTTTCAATCTAATACAAATTCAGACACTCAAACACACACATGCACGCTCATCCTTACCAATGCACACATGCATGCTCTACATATGAGTATCTCTGAGAGATCGGGTCTGCAATCTTGAAATTGGCGAAATCGTCACAGATCCTCATAGTTGTTGGGAACATCATCTCTCACAAAAACCACATGAGCCTGCGTGGACACATTCCACCACAAGGAACCTAACTGTTTGAACTACGTTCAGTTCGCATTACGCCTTATAGTTTAGGAGTTGAGATAGTAATTAAGGAGATTATACGCTCGCACGCAAATAGGATAACTAGTACTATGTTTGATCGACAGCACGCTTGCGAAGTGCATATGGGAGCGGTATTCCTTTCATGTTTAAGAAAAAAAAACTCTGTGCAGTATCAAATAAGTTCTTGGGCCACAAAAAATGTAATTTAATGATAAATAACACATAAAATCACGTGCACAAGGCGATTCCTCATACTCCTATATATGTAGGATCAGGTGTATTATTTGTCTCAAGTTTGACATACCAAATATAATATTGAAATCTTCTAATCTCTCTAGAAAATGAGTGACTGATCGCTCAGCGTTGGGGAGAGCGCGCGGGACCGTATTGTTAGTCGTGTATGGGGTTTGCCAGACGCCTAGTCCAATTTGCCAGCTATATTGAGTTGTGTCTTGGCTTTTTCAGGATTACGTGTGCATATGGTTTTGTTGTCGAATGGAGAGGTCGGAGTGTAAACTCAAGACATCAGGACCCTGTATTTGTGAGTTCAACCGAAGGCTAAAACGCTCTATTTCCCACAAAAGATCAATAAGAGAAACAAGGATTTTCCATATATAACATAAATCCCTACATCCTGTTCTTACTGATATCAAAATGGAAAGTACAAGTGTTGCCTTCTTACAAAAGAGATGCTCGGGGTGTAACCAGTGTTGGCCAGGGTCCTAGCTTGAGCGCTTGAGCACTCTTATCTCTACCACTCTAAGATTGCTTGAGTATGCGTGTGCTCGATGCTCGGGGCTCTGAGCTTCAATGGTGTCATGGCTAACGTCAGGGGAGCTACAGGGTGGCCAGGGTGGGCTGCGGCCCACCCCTGGAATTTTATACGGGCCTATATATCTATACCTATAGAGATGGGCTAGATAAGGAAAAAAATAGCCTGGGAGCACTTTGACCCCAAACAACCAACGCCCGAGCAACTCTCTCTCTCTCTCTCTCTCTCTCTCTCTCTCTCTCCCTCCCCCCCTCTCTCTCTCCCTCTCTCTCTCTCTCAGCCAAACACAACAACACAGCGCGAGACCCGCCAATCGCTGGCCGCCCAGGAGGCTCCTCCCCTCCTACCTCTCCATCGCGCCCTCGTCCGGCCTGGCGCTCGGCGCCTGCCACTACACAACAACACAGCGCGTGACCCTGCCTTGTCTCAGCGATCCGGCTGCTTGGCGCCCCTGGAAGCTGGCGGCAGCCGCGCAGTTTGCACTCCGATATCCCGCTCGTCCTGTTTTGAGGTATCATTCGTCCATTCCCTGGTTCCCCAATTTTTGTTTTAGGGTTTGCTTGGTATTTGCTGTCTTGTGCATTGTCCAGTACAATATATGAACATGAATAGACGAACACACACATAATTTAGCGTATTATTTCTATTCTATTGAGTCATTATATGAATTTATAATTGATAAAAATAAATTCTTATTGAAGAGTAAAGTGGACCGGTGATATCACAAAAAAATTTCACCTACATGCTATGAAGATAGGGAAGAACGATATGCCAATTGTGGTTGAAGAGAGCAAATCCAAGAACTTATAAATTTGCCATCTGAGTTCTGCCCCCAAAGACTTTTCAACCTTGAACTACAACTTGAAAACTATATTGATGATCACAGGAGAAAAGATTCGAACTTCAAGGCCATGGAAATCTTGTTGATCTCTCAATTAAGCTTGTTTAAACACGGAGGTATACAGTTCATAATTTTGTGCACTTGTTTCTAAAATTGGTATTAATTCTACCTGCGGCAATGGATTTTTTTAGACGGACCACCCTGTTGTCAAATGCTAGCTCTGCCACTGGCTAACGTTTTTGGCTTGCCTAGAATTGTCTGTGGCATGTACAATGATAATAGCAGTGTGCATGAAGATTTATGCGTGCCTCGGAAGGCACTAGATTATACCAATTTGGATGGTAAAAACTGTTGCTTTTTCCTTGTTAGATGATGCTTTTTTCGAACGGGCCCATTTGATTGGGGTTTCATGATAACTCCACTTGGAATATACTGACAAGAGAGAATTGGGGAATTAGTGTTGTGCCCGGACTGTTTTGAATGATGTGGCACTTAGTTTCTTTATCACTTACTGCTAATGTCGATGTGGCTGACGGTGCTCGCGTATACATTGCAATTAATTAAGATTATATTAGGCTTAAATACATAATGCTATTTTATTTAGACTAAACATTCTTACTTATTTATAATTACATTTATAAGTTAACGTTTTGATATATATATATATATATATATATATATATATATATATATATATATATATATATATATATATATATCTTGATTAGTACAATGTTCGGTTAGATACCAAATAAATATGTATTGATGCAAGTAAATGTTAAGATGCAATATTTTCTCACATAATTTTAACATCAGTCATGGAAAAATGCAAATCCACAAAATTTCAAACATGCATTATAAGGAATGTGATGTAGTTATTTCTTTTTGAAGACACTAGCTCCATGATTGTTATCTTGGTTTAACAAAACATTTCTCTGTAGGAAAAAAAAGGAAACAAAGAAAAATACAACTCTTTACAGATTAATTTGGGCCTCTTATAAGAATTACAAATATACGTTTGCGTGTGTGTCTAGTACAGTTTCAGTAAATACTATGGCAGATAGCTATAAAGTTGGCTAGGCTTTCTAGAACACACACTTATCTATTCTGTGTGCGGATATATAAATGAAAGTGATAATTATCTGTGTACTGTGTGCTCTAAAATTCTATAATATTACTAGAAAATTCTAGAATATTACCACTTTTAGTTACTAATTCTAATGTTTGGTGTACCAACTCTTGTGTACTTTCCACCTAAAATGAGTAAAAGCCTTTGTTTTGGTGTTTTTGCCGATAATATATAGATACGTTTGACAATGAAGGATGATGATATTTATATTTGTGCAACCAGTTTATTATTCATAGTTTTTACTGTTTGGTTAACTAAGTTTTGTCTATTCGTGCGCTTATTTTCTTGTAGGAATGTACACCGACCGAACCTTTGAACTGAAGTACTGTATTACGTGGCCGCACCCTAAGACCTCGATGTATAGTCAATAGGTGTGTATACATGGGTAGCAACCTGCATTGCGGCTTTGCATATTTAAAAGACCTTGCGCTTGCCGCGAGCTGCTTGGATGGATGGGTACGTGTTGATTAGCTTCACACCAGTCTTTGTCATGCACTAGTCGTTCATTCGCTAGAATGATGATGATCTATATATGTGGCCTAGCTTTCCACCCGAAAGCCACTGATCCATTCGAGTGCTTACTTGATGTGGCGACTGCTAGCCGTGACTGCTGTCTATGTGAACTAGAGATAGTAGTTAGCTAGCTTTTCAATGGCGGGCTACTACTGTGCACACATGCATGTACATTCAGCTCGCTGGTCTTACACAAGTGGACGGTGTTCTACATGTGTGCGAATTACGTGCCCTCGGCCGAATCTCTTACGGTCAAAAGTTGTGGCTCAAATATATATGTATGAGGATATATACTATACACTGCATGTATGTTCTCGTTGGCAAGTGCAGCCTGCAGTACGTACGTACCTAGCTAATTAAGTAAGTAAATCCATATGAGTAGCTGATTTTTTTATGTATAGCTGATATTCCAAGGAGAGGTTTTTTTGGGCCGGGGCTCTCATGCCCCATAATGTTCTCCGCTAAAACAAATTCTAAACATATATTTTGCAATTGTATTTGTGCAATCTTTTCCAAAATAATGAGCTTAATGGAGGTCAGTGGCCAGTGAGCTATAATGCTTTCTTCAAAGGATGGTTGATTCCAAGCCCACGACTTGGTTGCCATCGCTCGATCACAGTTAGTATCGCATTTTGCTCCTGAAAGCAGAATCTTGGTGTGGTAGATGAAGTGATGGAAAACAACTCGATTCGTTGGGTTTAGAATGTGATGGTGTTGGTCGTAATTACACACAAGGTCGGCTTTACTATGAATATATTGTGATTCCTAGTTCATGGTTGTGCCATATGTTTCTCACGTGATGATTGTGTACAATGCTTTTTCATTTGGCAGAAAAACAATGGATCTTGTCAATGTAGCATCAGATTGATTTGTAGGAATGGGGCAAAGGAAAAGCACATGATTTTTTATATTCCCAAGACATTATTTTTATCTGCACGTAGGACTGATGTAAAGTATAATACACATGTTAGTGATGAGACCCATCAAATTAGTGTTCGAATATCATTAGTTTGGTTCCTGTGTTTCCATTATTCACGCGACTCAAACAACTCATGTTAAACTTTTCATGTGTGCATTTTAAGTGCATTCCTATCATACTCTCCGTGTTTTAAGTAGCGTCTAAATGATAGAAGCTGGTTAAAACAAAATGATATACTCTCCGTGTCAAATATAGTGCGTATTAGTTTTTGTCTTAGGTCAAAATATGCAAATTACGACCAAGTTTGTGGAAAGTTTTGTCAACATGCACAATACAAAAACAATAATTCCTCATGAAATATATTTTTATATAATATGTATAATTGAATTGTAGAATATTCACATATTTTATTATAAATTTGGTCAAACATTATATAATTTGACCCAGATAAAATCTCAATATGCGCAAAAGAAGACATATATACACACTTCATTTGGCCGCTTCATATTTCGGGACGAGTAGGACAGCTTAATAATCAGCCCACGACCAGGATCTAGCTCGGCGTGCATGGACGGCGTTGGAGTAGGACAGAGGTGGCCGCCGGCGAGGTGCGGCGCGGGCCGCTGACCGAGGACCCAAAACAATCGGCGCGATCCGAAAACACGGCTTCGGCCCGATCATCGTCATGGTCTCGGTGGTATGCAGTAGCATGTACGTACGCAAATGAGCCACGTGCTGCAGCCTGCACCGCGATTTTTCTCAGGTGCTCGTGCCGTTTGGATTCTGTTTCCTTGTCAGAAAGCGCGCGCGCGAACGGCCTGGTCGGTATACTACCGGCCGGCGACCAGCCACCACGTGTCCCCGTTGACGGCCTCTCTTTGGAGCCTCTTTTTCCCTCGAGTAAAATTTGTCTCTTTTTTGGCAAGTCTCTTCCGTCCTACTTCTGGCCGTTGCTATCGATCCAGCTGAGCAGAGAGCGATCGCCCACTCGCTGTCTCTTAATTGAGCCTCTCGTGCTCGCTCGATCTGTCACCACCATCCTAAGCTCGATTTTCCTCTTGGCCATGCTAACTTACTTTTTTTTTGGAATTTTGACCGTGCTAACTTGCCTTCACGACATCAAGTACATTTTGTGTCTAACGTGCCTTTGTCTTGTAAAACTAACCAGACTTCTCGCTCGTTCGTTTTTTCTTCCTTTCTTTCCTTAACCACAGGAGGTGCAATGCCCCCGATTTCCAAGGAAGACTAGATAAGTGTCTTTGATGAAAGATCGTAGCACTAAAGTAACCGAAAGTCATTTTTAGGCGGCGCGAGAGTGATTTTTGCAGGTATGCCTGTCTGGCCAGCCAGTTGGTATGTTTCACAAATGGTGTGGCTAGATCTTAGTCAACTGAGATTTAAAAAAGTTTCACCTAAGTGACTCAACATATAAAAAAGAGGAAAGAAAAATTTACATCGATCTCAACTTAAGATCTAATGGATATTGCATCGACTGAGACTAGGAAAGCTAGCTCGAAAACTTGTGGGTATAGAAAACAAAAAATGCGGAGATATATATTGGCATATTTGAAAAGTTTAGCCAAAAGATAAGACACTCAAAGCTATGAAAATGACTAGGCATGTTTCATAGTCCAAAGCACCTTGTAACATCGATGTCAGTCTCATTGTATGGTTCCGCATGTATTGTAGCTTTTAGAATATTTTTCTTAAGTATTGTGTTCTTCACGACATCTATGTGGTTAGTTCTCTACAACATGTGCATCGATGGCTCAGGCCAACGGTTTCCATGGCTGCACGGAAGAAGTGAATTCAGTACTTCAGCGAAAATTTTCTTAAAATTTCTGAATTCCCAATTTTTCAGAATTAATGTTTTCACATGCACCGTCAGGTTTCTAGAACAATCTAAAAATGAAACTTTTTAAGGCAAGGAAAAAGAAAAAATAAATTGGTAATTAAAAAGGTGAAAAAATATATCCTAATTCATTCACGAAAACACTAACGCCCACACGTATGGCAACATTGCAACTCCCCACATGCCTGGATCGCCGTCCAGTTAAGTTTGCACGAATCTTGACACATCGAGACAGTTTTCGCGTGCCACGTAGGACAAGGCCGGTGTGTGGACGTTGGAGAGGTCGCCCACACGCCCCAAAGCACGTGGTTACCAGCTGCAATGTGTGGGCGAACTAGTTTCTGTCACACGGCCACCCCCTAGTCCACGCACGTGTGGGCGAACTGCTTTTCGCCTACACGGCAGTCGTACGTTGTTGGATGGCAACTGCGCTGCGTGTACATGGCAACTAGGCAAACACACATGATAACTATGATTTGTTTGCTAGACGGCAACTACAGTTGCGCGTACGTGGCAATCAGATAAACATACATGGCAACTGTGATTGACCACACATGCCAACTAGGTAAACACACATGGCAACTATTGTTTGACCATATGTGGCAAGTAGTTAATCACACACGACAACTATGGTTTGATTACACACGGCAACTACCATAAATTAGACACGGCAACTATAGTTAACCAAAAACAGAGAGAGTTGCCATTGTCATCCCGCGGGTACCTAATGTAGCTGCGCTAGGACGTGTGGGCATATTTGCTTCGTGCCACGCGCGCGGGGTGGGGATGAATAATACTTCTTGGGCGTGTGGCGCGAAGTAGCTGCGCCCACACGTGTGGGCAATTCTACTGTTCGTCCATGTTCGCCTACACACAGCCCGTGTGGGCTGCCTCCTACTCATGCCACACACGGTGTACGGGCGAATGCCTATTATGCCACACGCAGTGGCGGAGCTACACACGAACAGAACAATGCCATGGCCCGCCCAACCCTACACCAATATACAAAGGAGTGAAGGTAAATTTGTACCAAAATTTGGGATCCCCTGTAGCCTAACCCGTCTGGCCCGCCCAACATTTTAACTGTAGTTTCGCCAGTGGTCACACGTGTGATGGATATCGACGTCCTCCATTCATGCACAAAACAAGGCACGCAATAGAGTATGGTGTTTGTGGTAAGCAATCTAAAAAAGTAGCCACGCAATGTTTCTTCAGCATACATGCCGATTAATATAACAATATAATTCTCTAAAGTAAAAAGAGCAAATACAAATTTCTAGAAAAACAATTTCTTTCCTTTTTAGCCTGATTTTTTGTTCCCTGCAATCAGACGATCACAACCCCAGCCTGTATGCAATCAGACGTGGCGGCGCCGTTGACCGTCTTGTACTTCTAGTAGCCGTTGCTATCCAGCCGAGCGATCCGTATACTATCTAGCGGCCCACGTACTCGTGGCTCGCGCTCGCTCGGTCACCATCCAACTTAATTTGATTGAGCAAGCCACAAACAAACCAGTGTCATATCATCACCAGACACTAACTTGTCTTGTAAAACTCACGGGGTTTGGGGTATGGCCCGGTAGTTCGGGGACTTCTAGAGCTCCGGAAGAAGGAGGACCCCGACATCTTGTTCCTGTCAGAGATTAAACTGGACAGGGGGAGGATGGAGAGATTTCGAGACAAATTAGGCCTGCATCATGTGGTGGTGCAAAATAATAAAGGAAAGAGTGGTGGTCTAGCGTTGTTTTGGCGTCGAGGAATAAATGTTACTGTGCGATGGATGGGGCGTATGCACATTGATGCAGTGGTGGAAGAGGAAGATGGTTTCAAGTGGAGACTTACAGGCATATATGGCGAATCCCACACGGAGAAGAAGAGCGAGACATGGCGGCTACTCCGTACACTTCATCACCAACTTCACCTCCCGTGGGTGTGCATAGGCGATTTTAACGAAATCCTTTTTAACCATGAGAAGCAAGGTGGTGTGCCTAGGGCCCATAGGGCCATGCAGAACTTCTGTGATGCACTTGATGATTGTAATTTGCACGACCTCGGTTTCGAGGGAGACATTTTTACGTGGAGGCATAAAAATTACCGTGTTGATGGGTATATTCGTGAGCGGCTCGATCGGGTGGTTGCTACGCCTAATTGGTGTGCAAGGTTTCCAGCCTACAAGGTTGCTAATGGGGACCCAAAGAAATCTGATCATAGGCCTGTTACGTTGGTGTTGGATGGCTGCCCACGCCCTTGGAGGCAACGGCGGGGAAGTGTGCGCTTTAAACGTTTTGAAGCACGTGTTGGGGATCGTAGCAGAAATTTAAAATTTTCTACGCATCACCAAGATCAATCTATGGAGTAATCTAGCAACGAGGGGAAGGGGAGTGCATCTACATACCCTTGTAGATCGCTGAGCGGAAGCGTTACAAGAACGCGGATGAAGGAGTCGTACTCGTAGCGATTCAGATCGCGGTTGATTCCGATCTATGCGCCGAACAACGGCGCCTCCGCGTTCAACACACGTGCAGCCCGGTGACGTCTCCTACGCCTTGATCCAGCAAGGGGAGAAGGAGAGGTTGGGGAAGACTCCTTCCAGCAGCAGCACGACGGCGTGGTGGTGGTGGAGGAGCGCGGGACTTCAGCAGGGCTTCGCCAAGCACTACGAGAGACGAGGAGGGAGAGAGGTAGGGCCGCGCCAAGAGAGAGATTAAATCGTGTGTCTTGCAGCCCCCAATACCTCAAGTATATATAGGGGAAGGGGAGGGGATGCGCCCCCATCTAGGGTTCCCTCCCTAGGGGTGGAGTCATCCCCAAAACCCATCTAGGGTTGCGGCCAAGGGGGGAAAGAGGGGAGGCGCACCTGGGGTGGGCCTTAGGGCCCATCTGCCCTAGGGTTTGCCCCCCTCCCCTCTTGGAGGCGCCTTGGGCCTTGGTGGGAGGCGCCCCAGCCCACCTAGGGGCTGGTCCCTTCCCACTATTGGCCCATGTAGGCCTCCGGGGCTGGTGGCCCCACCTGGTGGACCCCCGAACCCCTCCGGTGGTCCCGGTACACTACCGGTGATGCCCAAAACACTTCCGGTGGCCAAAACCATACTTCCTATATATCAATCTTTACCTCCGGGCCATTCCAGAACTCCTCGTGACGTCTGGGATCTTATCCGGGACTCCAAACAACATTCGGTAACCGCGTACATACTTTCCCTATAACCCTAGCGTCATCGAACCTTAAGTGTGTAGACCCTACGGGCTCGGGAGTCATGCAGACATGGCCGAGACAACTCTCCGGTCAATAACCAACAGCGGGATCTGGATACCCATGTTGGTTCCCACATGCTCCACGATGATCTCATCGGATGAACCACGATGTCAAGGATTCAATCAATCCAGTATACAATTCCCTTTGTCTAGCGGTATAGTACTTGCCTGAGATTCGATCGTCGGTATCCCGATACCTTGTTCAATCTCGTTACCGGCAAGTCTCTTTACTCGTTCCGTAACACATCATCCCATGATCGACTCCTTGGTCACATTGTGCACATTATGATGATGTCCTTCCGAGTGGGCCCAGAGATACCTCTCCGTTACACGGAGTGACAAATCCCAGTCTCGATTCGTGCCAACTCAACAGACACTTTCGGAGATACTCGTAGTGCACCTTTATAGCCACCCAGTTACGTTGTGAAGTTTGGTACACCCAAAGCACTCCTACGGTATCTGGGAGTTGCACAATCTCATGGTCTAAGGAAATGATACTTGACATTATAAAAGCTTTAGCATACGAACTACACGATCTTGTGCTAGGCTTAGGATTGGGTCTTGTCCATCACATCATTCTCCTAATGATGTGATCCCGTTATCAACGACATCCAATGTCCATGGTTAGGAAACCGTAACCATCTATTGATCAACGAGCTAGTCAACTAGAGGCTTACTAGGGACATGGTGTTGTCTATGTATCCACACATGTATCTGAGTTTCCTATCAATACAATTCTAGCATGGATAATAAACGATTATCATGAACAATGAAATATGATATAATAATAACTAATTTATTATTGCCTCTAGGGCATATTTCCAATAGTCTCCCACTTGCACTAGAGTCAATAATCTAGTTCACATCGCCATGTGATTAACACTCACAGGTCACATCGCCATGTGACCAACATCCAAAGAGTTTACTAGACTCAATAATCTAGTTCACATCACTATGTGATTAACACTCAATGAGTTCTGGGTTTGATCATGTTATGCTTGTGAGAGAGGTTGTAGTCAACGGGTCTGCCATATTCAGATCCCTATGTATTTCGCAAAACTTTATGTCATATTGTAGATGTTGCTACCACGTTCCACTTGGAGCTATTCCAAATTGTTGCTCCATTATACATATCCGGTATCTCTACTCAGAGCTATCCGGATAGGTGTTAAGCTTGCATCGACGTAACTCTTTACGTCGAACTCTTTATCACCTCCATAACCGAGAAACATTTCCTTATTCCTCTAAGGATAATTTTGACCGCTATCCAGTGATCCACTCCTAGATCACATTTGTACCCTCTTGCTAGACATGTGGCAAGGCACACATCAGGTGCGGTACTCAGCATGGCATACCATATAGAGCCTATGACAAAAGCATAGGGGACGACCTTCGTCCTTCCTCTTTCTTCTGCCATGGTCAAGCTTTGAGTCTTACTCAACTTCACACCTTACAACACAGGTAAGAACCCCTTCTTTGACTGATCTATTTTGAACTCCTTCAAAAACATGTCAAGGTGTGCGTTCTTTGAAAGTATCATCAGGCGTCTTGATCTATCTCTATAGATCTTGATGCCCAATATGTAAGCAGCTTTATTCCGGTCTTCCTTTGAAAATCACTCTTCAAACAACCGTTTATGCTTTCCAGAAATTCTACATTATTTTGGATGAACAATATTTCATCCACATATACTTATCAAAAATGTTTGTAATGCTCCCACTCACTTTCTTGTAAATACAAGTTTCTAGCAAACATTGTATAAACCTAAAAGCTTTGATCACTCTATCAAAGCATATATTCCGACTCCGAGATGCTCGCTCTAGTCCATAGATGGATCGCTGGAGCTAGCATACCTTTTAGCATCCTTAGGGTCGACAAAAACTTTGATTGTATCACATACAACTCTTTCTTACGAAAACTGGTAAGAAAACTTGTTTTTGAGATCCATCTATCAAATTTCATAATTGAAAAATACAGCTAATGCTAACATGATTCCGACGGACTTAAGCATCGCTACGGGTGAGAAATTCTCATCATAGTCAACTCCTTGAACTTGTGAAAAGACTCTTTCCCACAAGTCGAGCTTCATAGACGGTAACATTACCGCCCACATCCGTCTTCTTCTTAAAGATCCATTTATCTCAATGGCTTGCCGATCATCGGGCAAGTCCACCAAAGTCCATACTTTGTTCTGATACATGGATCCTATCTCGGATCTCATGGCTTCTAACCATTTGTTGGAATACGGGCCCACCATCGCTTCTCCATAGCTCGTAGGTTCATTGTTGTCCAACAACATGATGTCTAAGACAGGATTACCGTACCACTCAAGAGTAGTACATATCCTTGTCGACCTACGAGGTTCGATAGCAACTTGATTCGAAACTTCATGATCACTATCATTAACTTCCTATTCAACAGACGTAGGCGCCACAGAAAACATCTTTCTGTGTTGCATCACTCTCTGGTTGAAGTAAAGGTTCAACAACCTCATCAAGTTCTATCTTCCTCCCACTCAATTCTTTCGAGAGAAACTCCTTCTCGAGAAAGGACCCGTTCTTAGCGACAAACAATTTGCCCTCGGATCTGAGATAGAAGGTATACCCAACTGTTACCTTTGGGTATCCTATGAAGATGTATTTGTCCGCTTTTGGGTTCGAGCTTCTCCGGCTGAAGCCTTAAGCATCGCAGCCCCAAACATTAAGAAACGACAACTTTGGTTTCTTGCCAAACCATATTCATACGACGTCGTCTCAGTGGACTTAGATGGTGTCCTATCTAAAGTGAATGTAGCTGTCTCTAACGCATATCCTCAAAATGAAAATGGTAGATCGGTAAGAGACATCATAGATCGCACCATATCTCATAAGGTTCGATTACGACGTCCGGACACACCATTACCCTGTGGTGTTCCAGGTGGCTTCAACTGTGAAACAATTTCACATTGTCTCATAACTCAGAAATTCTCATCGATCAGATCGTAGGAATTTGATCTTCTTGTTATGATGGTTCTTAACTTCACTCTGAAATCGCTTGAACTTTTCATATGTTTCAGACTTGTGCTTCATTAAGTAAATATACCTATATCTACTCAAATCGTCAGTGAAGATGAGAAAATAGCGATATCCACCGCATGCTTCAATTCTCATTGGATCACACGCATCAGCATGTATGATTTCCAACAAGTCACTTGCCCGTTTTATTTTACCTGAAAAAGGGGTCTTAGTCATCCTGCCCATGTGGCATGGCTCACATGTGTCAAGCGATTCAAAATCAAGTGACTCCAAACATCCATCGACATGGAGTTTCTTCATGCATCTTACGCCAATATGACCTAAGCGGTAGTGCCACAAGAAAGTGGTACTATCATTATTAACTCTACATCTTTTGGCGTGAACATGCGTATTACTACGACCGAGATTCAATGAACCATTCCATAGGGTGCGTGACCATGAAAGGTTTTATTCATGTAAACAGAATAACCATTATTCTCTAACTTAAATGAATAAGCGTATTGCAATGAACATGATCTAATCATATTCATGCTCAACGTAGACACCTGATAACATTTATCTAGGTTCAATACTAATCCCGAAGGCAGATGGAGCGTGCGATGGTGATCTCATCAACTTTGGAAACACTTCCAACACACATCGTCACCTTGCCATTAGCCAGTCTCCGTTTAGTCCGTAGCTTTTGCTTCAAGTCACCAATAATAGGAACTGAACCGGTATCCAATACCCAGGTGCTACCAGGAGTACTAGTGAGGTACACATTAATAACACGTATATACTTTGTTGAAGTTGCCAGCCTTCTTATCTACCATGCATTTGGGGTAATTCCGCTACCAGTGACCGTTCCCCTTACAATAGAAGCACTTAGTCTTGGGTTTGGGTTCAACCTTGGGTTCCTTCTCTGGAGCGGCAACTGGTTTGCCATCCATGAAGTTTCCCTTCTAGCCCTTGCCCTTGTTGAAACCAGTGGTCTTGTTAAACCATCAACACTTGATGCTCCTTCTTGATTTCTACCTTTTACGGTCTTAAGCACCGCGAACAGCTCCGGGATCAACTCCATCCCTTGCATGTCATAGTTCATCACGACGATCTAGTAGCTTAGTGATAGTGGCTAGAGAACTCTATCTTATCTGGAAGTTTAACTCCCACTTGATTTAAGTGATTGTAGCTGAAGGAAATATGCCCTAGAGGCAATAATAAAGTTATTATTTATTTCCTTATATCATGATAAATGTTTATTATTCATGCTAGAATTGTATTAACCGGAAACATAATACATGTGTGAATACATAGACAAACAGAGTGTCACTAGTATGCCTCTACTTGACTAGCTCATTAATCAAAGATGGTTATGTTTCCTAACCATAGACAAAATAGTTGTTATTTGATTAATGGGATCACATCATTAGTTGAATGATCTGATTGACATGACCCATTCCATTAGCTTAGCACCCGATCGTTTAGTATGTTGCTATTGCTTTCTTCATGACTTATACATGTTCCTATGACTATGAGATTATGCAACTCCCGTTTACCGGAGGAACACTTTGTGTGCTACCAAACGTCACAACGTAACTGGGTGATTATAAAGGAGCTCTACAGGTGTCTCCAAGGGTAGATGTTGGTTTGGCGTATTTCGAGATTAGGATTTGTCACTCTGATTGTCGGAGAGGTATCTCTGGGCCCTCTCGGTAATGCACATCACATAAGCTTTGCAAGCATTGCAACTAATGAGTTAGTTGCGAGATGATGTATTACGAAACGAGTAAAGAGACTTGCCGGTAACGAGATTGAACTAGGTATTGGATACCGACGATCGAATCTCGGGCAAGTAACATACCGATGACAAAGGGAACAACGTATGTTGTTATGCGGTCTGACCGATAAAGATCTTCATAGAATATGTAGGAGCCAATATGGGAATCCAGGTCCCGCTATTGGTTATTGACCGGAGATGTGTGTCGGTCATGTCTACATTGTTCTCGAACCGTAGGGTCCGCACGCTTAAAGTTACGATGACAGTTATTATGAGTTTTATGCATTTTGATGTATAGAAGTTTGTTTGGAGTCCCGGATGTGATCACGGACATGACGAGGAGTCTCGAAATGGTCGAGACATAAAGATTGATATATTGGATGACTATATTCGGACACCGGAAGCGTTCCGGGGTAGTTTCGGATAAAACCGGAGCACCGGGGGGTTACCGGAACCCTCCGGGAGGTTAATGGGCCTCATGGGCCTAATGTGGAGAAGAGGAAGGGGCTGCCAGGGCAGGCCGCGCGCCCCCTCTCCCCCTAGTCCGAATTGGACAAGGAGGGAGGGGCGGCGCCCCCCCCTTTTCCTTCTCTCCCTCCACCTCTTCCTAGTTGGACAAGGAACGGGGAGGGGAGTCCTACTCCCGGTAGGAGTAGGACTCCTCCTGCGCCCTCCTCTAGGCCGGCCGCACCCCCCTTGGATCCTTTATATACGGGGGCAGGGAGGCACCCTAGGACACACAATTTGATCCTCATGATCGTTCCTTAGCCGTGTGCGGTGCCCCCTGCCACCATATTCCACCTCGGTCATATCGTTGTAGTGCTTAGGCGAAGCCCTGCGTCGGTAGAACATCATCATCGTCACCACGCCGTTGTGCTGACGGAACTCTTCCCCGAAGCTTTGCTGGATCGGAGCCCGGGGAGCGTCATCGAGCTGTACGTGTGCCAAGAACTCGGAGGTGCCGGAGTAACGGTGCTTGGATCGGTCGGATCGGGAAGAAGACGTACAACTACTTCCTCTACGTTGTGTCAACGCTTCCGTTGCGATCTACAAGGGTACGTAGATCATACTCTCCCCTCTTGTTGCTATGCATCACCATGATCTTGCGTGTGCGTAGGAAAATTTTGAAATTACTACGTTCCCCAACAGTGGCATCCGAGCCTAGGTTTTATGGTTTGATGTTATATGCACGAGTAGAACACAAGTGAGTTGTGGGCGATATAAGTCATACTGCCTACCAGCATGTCATACTTTGGTTCGGCGGTATTGTTGGATGAAGCGGCCCAGACCGACATTACGCGTACGCTTACGCGAGACCGGTTCTCCCGACGTGCTTTGCACAGAGGTGGCTTGTGGGTGACAGTTTCTCCAACTTTAGTTGAACCGAGTGTGGCTACGCCCGGTCCTTGCGAAGGTTAAAACGGAGTCAAATTGACAAACTATCGTTGTGGTTTTGATGCGTAGGTGAGATTGGTTCTTACTTAAGCCCGTAGCAGCCACGTAAAACTTGCAACAACAAAGTAGAGGACGTCTAACTTGTTTTTGCAGGGCATGTTGTGATGTGATATGGTCAAGGCATGATGCTAATTTTTATTGTATGAGATGATCATGTTTTGTAACCGAGTTATCGGCAACTGGCAGGAGCCATATGGTTGTCGCTTTATTGTATGCAATGCAATCGCGTTGTAATGCTTTACTTTAAACGGTAGCGATAGTCGTGGAAGCACAAGCTTGGCGAGACGACAACGACGCTACGATGGAGATCAAGGTGTCGCGCCGGTGACGATGGTGATCATAACGGTGCTTCGGAGATGGAGATCACAAGCACAAGATGATGATGGCCATATCATATCACTTATATTGATTGCATGTGATGTTTATCCTTTTATGCATCTTATCTTGCTTTGATTGACGGTAGCATTATAAGATGATCTCTCACTAAATTATCAAGATGTGTTCTCCCTGAGTATGCACCGTTGCCAAAGTTCGTCGTGCCCAGACACCACGTGATGATCGGGTGTGATAAGCTCTACGTCCATCTACAACGGGTGCAAGCCAGTTTTGCACACGCAGAATACTCAGGTTAAAACTTGACGAGCCTAGCATATGCAGATATGCGTAGGTGAGATTGGTTCTTACTTAAGCCCGTAGCAGCCACGTAAAACTTGCAACAACAAAGTAGAGGACGTCTAACTTGTTTTTGCAGGGCATGTAGATATGTGATATGGTCAAGGCATGATGCTAATTTTTATTGTATGAGATGATCATGTTTTGTAACCGAGTTATCGGCAACTGGCAGGAGCCATATGGTTGTCGCTTTATTGTATGCAATGCAATCGCGCTGTAATGCTTTACTTTAAATGGTAGCGATAGTCGTGGAAGCACAAGCTTGGCGAGACGACAACGACGCTACGATGGAGATCAAGGTGTCACGCCGGTGACGATGGTGATCACGACGGTGCTTCGGAGATGGAGATCACAAGCACAAGATGATGATGGCCATATCATATCACTTATATTGATTGCATGTGATGTTTATCTTTTATGCATCTTATCTTGCTTTGATTGACGGTAGCATTATAAGATGATCTCTCACTAAATTATCAAGTAGTGTTCTCCCTGAGTATGCACCGTTGCGAAAGTTATTCATGCTGAGACACCACGTGATGATCGGGTGTGATAGGCTCTACGTTCAAATACAACGGGTGCAAAACAGTTGCACATGCGGAATACTCAGGTTAAACTTGACGAGCCAAGCATATACAGATATGGCCTCGGAACACAGAGACCGAAAGGTCGAGCGTGAATCATATAGTAGATATGATCAACATAAATATGTTTACCAATGAAACTACTCCATCTCACGTGATGATTGGACATGGTTTAGTTGATTTGGATCACGTAATCACTTAGAGGATTAGAGGGATGTCTATCTAAGTGGGAGTTCTTTAAGTAAATTAACTAAACTTAAATTTATCATGAAACTTAGTACCTGATTAGTAGCTTGCTTGTTTATGTTTGAATTTTAATGCGTTCATTGAGAAAGCAAAGTTGAAAGATGATGGTAGCAATTACACAGACTGGGTCCGTAACTTGAGGATTATCCTCATTGCTGCACAGAAGAATTACGTCCTGGAAGCACCGCTGGGTGCCAGGCCTGCTGCAGGAGCAACGCCGGATGTTATGAACGTCTGGCAGAGCAAAGCTGATGACTACTCAATAGTTCAGTGTGCCATGCTTTACGGCTTAGAATCGGGACTTCAACGATGTTTTGAACGTCATGGAGCATATGAGATGTTCCAGGAGTTGAAGTTAATATTTCAAGCAAATGCCCGGATTGAGAGATACGAAATCTCCAATAAGTTCTATAGCTGCAAAATGGAGGAGAACAGTTCTGTCAGTGAGCATATACTCAAAATGTCTGGGTATAATAATCACTTGATTCAGTTGGGAGTTAATCTTCCAGATGACTGCGTCATTGACAGAATTCTCCAATCACTGCCACCAAGCTACAAGAGCTTCGTGATGAACTATAATATGCAAGGGATGAATAAGACTATTCCCGAGCTCTTCGCGATGCTGAAAGCTGCGGAGGTAGAAATCAAGAAGGAGCATCAAGTGTTGATGGTCAACAAGACCACTAGTTTCAAGAAAAAGGGCAAAGGGAAGAAGAAGGGGAACTTCAAGAAGAACGGCAAGCAAGTTGCTGCTCAAGAGAAGAAACCCAAGTCTGGACCTAAGCCTGAAACTGAGTGCTTCTACTGCAAGCAGACTGGTCACTGGAAGCGGAACTGCCCCAAGTATTTGGCGGATAAGAAGGATGGCAAGGTGAACAAAGGTATATGTGATATACATGTTATTGATGTGTACCTTACTAATGCTCGCAGTAGCACCTGGCTATTTGATACTGGTTCTGTTGCTAATATTTGCAACTCGAAACAGGGACTACGGATTAAGCGAAGATTGGCTAAGGACGAGGTGACGATGCGCGTGGGAAACGGTTCCAAAGTCGATGTGATCGCGGTCGGCACGCTACCTCTACATCTACCTTCGGGATTAGTATTACACCTAAATAACTGTTATTTGGTGCCAGCGTTGAGCATGAACATTATATCTGGATCTTGTTTAATGCGAGACGGTTATTCATTTAAATCAGAGAATAATGGTTGTTCTATTTATATGAGTAATATCTTTTATGGTCATGCACCCTTAAAGAGTGGTCTATTTTTATTGAATCTCGATAGTAGTGATACACATATTCATAATGTTGAAGCCAAAAGATGCAGAGTTGATAATGAAGGTGCAACTTATTTGTGGCACTGCCGTTTAGGTCATATCGGTGTAAAGCGCATGAAGAAACTCCATACTGATGGACTTTTGGAACCACTTGATTATGAATCACTTGGTACTTGCGAACCGTGCCTCATGGGCAAAATGACTAAAACACCGTTCTCCGGTACTATGGAGAGAGCAACAGATTTATTGGAAATCATACATACAGATGTATGTGGTCCAATGAATATTGAGGCTCGTGGTGGATATCGTTATTTTCTCACCTTCACAGATGATTTAAGCAGATATGGGTATATCTACTTAATGAAACATAAGTCTGAGACATTTGAAAAGTTCAAAGAATTTCAGAGTGAAGTTGAAAATCATCGTAACAAGAAAATAAAGTTTCTACGATCTGATCGTGGAGGAGAATATTTGAGTTACGAGTTTGGTGTACATTTGAAACAATGCGGAATAGTTTCGCAACTCACGCCACCCGGAACAGCACAACGTAATGGTGTGTCCGAATGTCGTAATCGTACTTTACTTGATATGGTGCGATCTATGATGTCTCTTACTGATTTACCGCTATCGTTTTGGGGATACGCTCTAGAGACGGCCGCATTCACGTTAAATAGGGCACCATCAAAATCCGTTGAGACGACGCCTTATGAACTGTGGTTTGGCAAGAAACCAAAGTTGTCGTTTCTGAAAGTTTGGGGCTGCGATGCTTATGTGAAAAAGCTTCAAGCTGATAAGCTCGAACCCAAATCGGAGAAATGTGTCTTCATAGGATATCCAAAGGAAACTATTGGATACACCTTCTATCACAGATCCGAAGGCAAGACTTCTGTTGCTAAATTCGGAAACTTTCTAGAGAAGGAGTTTCTCTCGAAAGAAGTGAGTGGGAGGAAAGTAGAACTTGACGAGGTAACTGTACCTACTCCCTTATTGGAAAGTAGTACATCACAGAAAACTGTTTCTGCGACACCTACACCAATAAGTGAGGAAGCTAATTATGATGATCATGAAACTTTAGATCAAGATACTACTGAACCTCGTAGATCAACCAGAGTGAGATCCGCGCCAGAGTGGTACGGTAATCCTGTTCTGGAAGTCATGCTACTAGATCATGATGAACCTACGAACTATGAAGAAGCGATGGTGAGCCCAGATTCCGCAAAATGGCTTGAAGCCATGAAATCTGAGATGGGATCCATGTATGAGAACAAAGTATGGACTTTGGTTGACTTGCCCGATGATCGGCAAGCAATTGAGAATAAATGGATCTTCAAGAAGAAGACTAATGCTGACAGTAATATTACTGTCTACAAAGCTCGACTTGTCGCAAAAGGTTTTCGGCAAGTTCAAGGGATTGACTACGATGAGACATTCTCACCCGTAGCGATGCTTAAGTCTGTCCGAATCATGTTAGCAATTGCCACATTTTATGATTATGAAATTTGTCAGATGGATGTCAAAACTGCATTCCTGAATGGATTTCTGGAAGAAGAGTTGTATATGATGCAACCAGAAGGTTTTGTCGATCCAAAGGGAGCTAACAAAGTATGCAAGATCCAGCGATCCATTCATGGACTGGTGCAAGCCTCTCGGAGTTGGAATAAACGCTTTGATAGTGTGATCAAAGCATTTGGTTTTATACGGACTTTTGGAGAAGCCTGTATTTACAAGAAAGTGAGTGGGAGCTCTGTAGCATTTCTGATATTATATGTAGATGACATATTACTGATTGGAAATGATATAGAATTTCTGGATAGCATAAAGGGATACTTGAATAAGAGTTTTTCAATGAAAGACCTCGGTGAAGCTGCTTATATATTAGGCATTAAGATCTATAGAGATAGATCAAGACGCCTAATTGGACTTTCACAAAGCACATACCTTGACAAAGTTTTGAAAAAGTTCAAAATGGATCAAGCAAAGAAAGGGTTCTTGCCTGTGTTACAAGGTGTGAAATTGAGTAAGACTCAAAGCCCGACCACTGCAGAAGATAGAGAGAAAATGAAAGATGTTCCCTATGCTTCAGCCATAGGATCTATCATGTATGCAATGCTGTGTACCAGACCTGATGTGTGCCTTGCTATAAGTTTAGCAGGGAGGTACCAAAGTAATCCAGGAATGGATCACTGGACAGCGGTGAAGAACATCCTAAAATACCTGAAAAGGACTAAGGATATGTTTCTCATATATGGAGGTGACAAAGAGCTCATAGTAAAAGGTTACGTTGATGCAAGCTTTGACACTGATCCGAACGATTCTAAATCGCAAACCGGATACGTGTTTACATTAAACGGTGGAGCTGTTAGTTGGTGCAATTCTAAACAAAGCGTCGTAGCGGGATCTACATGTGAAGCGGAATACATAGCTGCTTCGGAAGCAGCAAATGAAGGAGTCTGGATGAAGGAGTTCATATCCGATCTAGGTGTCATACCTAGTGCATCGGGTCCAATGAAAATCTTTTGTGACAATACTGGTGCAATTGCCTTGGCAAAGGAATCCAGATTTCACAAGAGAACCAAGCACATCAAGAGACGCTTCAATTCCATCCGGGATCTAGTCCAGGTGGGAGACATAGAGATTTGCAAGATACATACGGATCTAAATGTTGCAGACCCGTTGACTAAGCCTCTTCCACGAGAAAAACATGATCAGCACCAAGGCTCCATGGGTGTTAGAATCATTACTGTGTAATCTAGATTATTGACTCTAGTGCAAGTGGGAGACTGAAGGAAATATGCCCTCGAGGCAATAATAAAGTTATTATTTATTTCCTTATATCATGACAAATGTTTATTATTCATGCTAGAATTGTATTAACTGGAAACATAATACATGTGTGAATACATAGACAAACAGAGTGTCACTAGTATGCCTCTACTTGACTAGCTCATTAATCAAAGATGGTTATGTTTCCTAACCATAGACAAAATAGGTTTTATTTGATTAATGGGATCACATCATTAGTTGAATGATCTGATTGACATGACCCATTCCATTAGCTTAGCACCCGATCGTTTAGTATGTTGCTATTGCTTTCTTCATGACTTATACATGTTCCTATGACTATGAGATTATGCAACTCCCGTTTACCGGAGGAACACTTTGGGTGCTACCAAACGTCACAACGTAACTGGGTGATTATAAAGGAGTACTACAGGTGTCTCCAAAGGTAGATGTTGGGTTGGCGTATTTCGAGATTAGGATTTGTCACTCCGATTGTCGGAGAGGTATCTCTAGGCCCTCTCGGTAATGCACATCACATAAGCCTTGCAAGCATTACAACTAATATGTTAGTTGTGAGATGATGTATTACGGAACGAGTGAAGAGACTTGCCGGTAACGAGATTGAACTAGGTATTGGATACCGACGATCGAATCTCGGGCAAGTAACATACCGATGACAAAGGGAACAACGTATGTTGTTATGCGGTCTGACCGATAAAGATCTTCGTAGAATATGTAGGAGCCAATATGGGCATCCAGGTCCCGCTATTGGTTATTGACCGGAGATGTGTCTCGGTCATGTCTACATTGTTCTTGAACCGTAGGGTCCGCATGCTTAAAGTTACGATGACAGTTATTATGAGTTTTATGCATTTTGATGTACCGAAGTTTGTTCGGAGTCCCGGATGTGATCACGAACATGACGAGGAGTCTCGAAATGGTCGAGACATAAAGATTGATATATTGGATGACTATATTCGGACACCGGAAGCGTTCCGGGGTAGTTTCGGATAAAACCGGAGCACCGGGGGGTTACCGGAACCCTCCGGGAGGTTAATGGGCCTCATGGGCCTAATGTGGAGAAGAGGAAGGGGCTGCCAGGGCAGGCCGCGCGCCCCCTCTCCCCCTAGTCCGAATTGGACAAGGAGGGAGGGGCGGCGCCCCCCCTTTTCCTTCTCTCCCTCCACCTCTCCTAGTTGGACAAGGAACGGGGAGGGGAGTCCTACTCCCGGTAGGAGTAGGACGCCTCATGCGCCCTCCTCTAGGCCGGCCGCACCCCCCCTTGGATCCTTTATATAGGGGGGCAGGGAGGCACCCTAGGACACACAAGTTGATCCTCGTGATCGTTCCTTAGCCGTGTGCGGTGCCCCCTGCCACCATATTCCACCTCGTTCATATCGTTGTAGTGCTTAGGCGAAGCCCTGCGTCGGTAGAACATCATCATCGTCACCATGCCGTTGTGCTGACGGAACTCTTCCCCGAAGCTTTGCTGGATCGGAGCCCGGGGAGCGTCATCGAGCTGTACGTGTGCCAAGAACTCGGAGGTGCCGGAGTAACGGTGCTTGGATCGGTCGGATCGGGAAGAAGACGTACAACTACTTCCTCTACGTTGTGTCAACGCTTCCGTTGCGATCTACAAGGGTACGTAGATCATACTCTCCCCTCTTGTTGCTATGCATCACCATGATCTTGCGTGTGCGTAGGAAAATTTTGAAATTACTACGTTCCCCAACAGTAGCACCCAAACATTCTGAGCACATGCTCACTAGCTGAGCTATTCTCCTCCATCTTGTTGGCAAAAGAACTTGTCAGAGGTCTCATACCTCTCAACACGGGCATGAGCCTGAAATCCCAATTTCAGCTCTTGGAACATCTCATATGTCTTATGGCGTTCAAAACATCATTGGAATCCCGATTCTAAGCCGTAAAGTATGGTGCACTCAACTATCAAGTAGTCATCAGGATGTGTCTGTCAGGTGTTCACAACATCCATAGACGACGTTGTAATGGTTTGCACATCGAGCGGTGCATCAAAGACGTAAGCCTTCTGTGTAGCAGTGAGGACACTCCTCGGACTACGGACCCAGTCCGCATCATTGCTTACAATATCTTTCAACTTGGTCTTTCTCTAGGAACATATTGAAACAGGGAGCTACAACGTGAGCTATTTATCTACAACATATTTGCATAGACAATTTAGACTATGTTCATGATAATTAAGTTCATCTAATCAAATTATTTAATGAACTCCCACTCAGATAGACATCCCTCTAGTCATCTAAGTGAAACATGATCCGAGTCAACTAGGCTGTGTCCGATCATCACGTGAGACGGACTAGTCAACATCGGTGAACATCTTCATGTTGATCGTATCTTCTATACGACTCATGCTCGACCTTTCGGTCTTCCGTGTTCCGAGGCCATGTCTGTACATGCTAGGCTCGTCAAGTCAACTTAAGTGTTTCGCATGTGTTCCGAGGCCATGTCTGTACATGCTAGGATCGTCAACATCCGTTGTATTCGAACGTTAGAATCTATCACACCCGATCATCACGTGGTGCTTCGAAACAACGAACCTTCACAACGGTGGACAGTTAGGGGGAACACTTTTCTTAAAATTTTAGTGAGGGATCATCTTATTTAAGCTACCGTCGTTCTAAGCAAATAAGATGTAAAACATGATAAACATCACATGCAATCAAATAGTGACATGATATGGCCAATATCATTTTGCTCCTTTTGATCTCCATCTTCGGGGCTCCATGATCATCGTTGTCACTGGCATGACACCATGATCTCCATCATCGTGTCTTCTTGAAGTTGTCTCCTCATCTATTACTTCTACTACTATGGCTAACTCTTTAGCAATAAAGTAAAGTAATTACATGACATTTATGTTGACACACAGGTCATAAATAAATTAAGACAACTCCTATGGCTCTTGCCGGTTGTCATACTCATCGACATGCAAGTCGTGATTCCTATTACAAGAACATGATCAATCTCATATATCACATATATCATTCATCACAATCTTTTGGCCATATCACATCACACGGCACATGCTGAAAAACCAGGTAGACGTCCTCTAATTGTTGTTGCAAGTTTTTACGTGGCTGCTATAGGTTTCTAGCAAGAACGTTTCTTACCTACGCCAAAACCACAACGTGATATGCCAATTTCTATTTACCCTTCATAAGGACCCTTTTCATCGAATCTGATCCGACTAAAGTGGGAGAGACAGACACCCGCTAGCCACCTTATGCAACTAGTGCATGTCAGTCGGTGGAACCAGTCTCACGTAAGCGTACATGTAAGGTCGGTCCGGGCCGCTTCATCCCACGATGCCGCCGAATCAAGATAAGACTAGTAACGGCAAGTAAATTGACAAAATCGACGCCCACAACAACTTGTGTTCTACTCGTGCATAAAAACTACGCATAGACCTAGCTCTGATACCACTGTTAGGGATCGTAGCAGAAATTTAAAATTTTCTACGCATCACCAAGATCAATCTATGGAGTAATATAGCAACGAGGGGAAGGGGAGTGCATCTACATACCCTTGTAGATCGCTGAGCGGAAGCGTTACAAGAACGCGGATGAAGGAGTCGTACTCGTAGCGATTCAGATCGCGGTTGATTCTGATCTAAGCGCCGAACAACGGCGCCTCCGCGTTCAACACACGTGCAGCCCGGTGACGTCTCCTACGCCTTGATCCAGCAAGGGGACAAGGAGAGGTTGGGGAAGAGTCCTTCCAGCAGCAGCACGACGGCGTGGTGGTGGTGGAGGAGCGCGGGACTCCAGCAGGGCTTCGCCAAGCACTATGAGAGACGAGGAGGGAGAGAGGTAGGGCTGCGCCAAGAGAGGGATTAAATCGTGTGTCTTGCAGCCCCCAATACCTCAAGTATATATAGGGGAAGGGGAGGGGCTGCGCCCCCATCTAGGGTTCCCTCCCTAGGGGTGGCGGCAGCCCCAAAACCCATCTAGGGTTGCGGCCAAGGTGGGAGAGAGGGGAGGCGCACCTGGGGTGGGCCTTAGGGCCCATCTGCCCTTGGGTTTGCCCCCCTCCCCTCTTGGAGGCGCCTTGGGCCTTGGTGGGAGGCACCCCAGCCCACCTAGGGGCTGGTCCCTTCCCACTATTGGCCCATGTAGGCCTCCGGGGCTGGTGGCCCCACCTGGTGGACCCCCGGACCCCTCCGGTGGTCCCGGTACACTACCGGTGATGCCCGTAACACTTCCGGTGGCCAAAACCATACTTCCTATATATCAATCTTTACCTCCGGACCATTCCAGAACTCCTCGTGACGTCTGGGATCTTATCTAGGACTCCAAACAACATTCGGTAACCACGTACATACTTTCCCTATAACCCTAGCGTCATCGAACCTTAAGTGTGTAGACCCTACGGGCTCGGGAGTCATGCAGACATGGCCGAGACAACTCTCCGGTCAATAACCAACAGCGGGATCTGGATACCCATGTTGGTTCCCACATGCTCCACGATGATCTCATCGGATGAACCACGATGTCAAGGATTCAATCAATCCAGTATACAATTCCCTTTGTCTAGCGGTATAGTACTTGCCTGAGATTCGATCGTCGGTATCCCGATACCTTGTTCAATCTCGTTACCGGCAAGTCTCTTTACTCGTTCCGTAACACATCATCCCATGATTGACTCCTTGGTCACATTGTGCACATTATGATGATGTCCTTCCGAGTGGGCCCAGAGATACCTCTCCGTTACACGGAGTGAAAAATTCCAGTCTCGATTCGTGCTGTCTACGTACCCACGCATAGCAACGAGAGGGGAGAGTGCTGTCTACGTACCCACGCAGACCGACTGCGGAAGCGTTGACACAACGTAGAGGAACTAGTCGTACGTCTTCACGATCCAACCGATCAAGCACCGAAACTACGGCACCTCCGAGTTCGAGCACACGTTCAGCTCGATGACGATCCCCGGACTCCGATCCAGCAAAGTGTCGGGGAAGAGTTCCGTCAGCACGACGGTGTGGTGACGATCTTGATGTACTACAGCAGCAGGGCTTCGCCTAAACTCCGCTACAGTATTATCGAGGAATATGGTGGCTGGGGGCACCGCACACGGCTAAGGAATAGATCACATGGATCAACTTGTGTGTTCTAGGGTGCCTCTGCCTCAGTATATAAAGGACTAGAGGGGGGAGGCTGGCCGGCCAAGGTGTGGCGCGCTAGGAGAGTCCTACTCCCTCTGGGAGTAGGATTCCCCCCCCCCCCCCCAATCCTAGTTGGAATAGGATTCGCGGAGGGGGAAAAGAGAGAGAGGGGGCCGGCCACCTCTCCTAGTCCTAATAGGACTAGGGGAAGGGGGAGGCGCGCAGCCCATGTAGGGCTGCCTCTTCTCTTTTCCACTAAGGCCCATCATGGCCCATTTAGCTCCCGGGGGGTTCCGGTAACCTTCCCGGTACTCCGGTAAAATCCCGATTTCATCCGGAACACTTCCGATATCCAAACATAGGCTTCCAATATATCAATCTTTACGTCTCGACCATTTCGAGACTCCTTGTCATGTCCGTGATCACATCCGGGACTCCGAACAACCTTCGGTACATCAAAATGCATAAACTCATAATATAACTGTCATCGTAACCTGAAGCGTGCGGACCCTACGGGTTCGAGAACAATGTAGACATGACCGAGACACGTCTCCGGTCAATAACCAATAGCGGGACCTGGATGCCCATATTGGCTCCTGCATATTCTACAAAGATCTTTATCGGTCAGACCGCATAACAACATACGTTGTTCCCTTTGTCATCGGTATGTTACTTGCCCGAGATTCGATCGTCGGTATCCAATACCTAGTTCAATCTCGTTACCGGCAAGTCTCTTTACTCGTTCTGTAATACATCATCTCGCAACTAACTCATTAGTTGCAATGCTTGCAAGGCTTATGTGATGTGCATTACCGAGAGGGCCCAGAGATACCTCTCCGACAATCGGAGTGACAAAACCTAATCTCGAAATACGCCAACCCAACATGTACCTTTGGAGACACCTGTAGTACTCCTTTATAATCACCCAGTAACGTTGTGACGTTTGGTAGTACCCAAAGTGTTCCTCCGGTAAACGGGAGTTGCATAATCCCATAGTCATAGGAACATGTATAAGTCATGAAGAAAGCAATAGCAACATACTAAACGATCGGGTGCTAAGCTAATGGAATGGGTCATGTCAATCAGATCATTCTCTTAATGATGTGATCCCGTTAATCAAATAACAACTCATTGTTCATGGTTAGGAAACATAACCATCTTTGATTAACGAGCTAGTCAAGTAGAGGCATACTAGTGACACTCTGTTTGTCTATGTATTCACACATGTATTATGTTTCCGGTTAATACAATTCGAGCATGAATAATAAACATTTATCATGATTATAAGGAAATAAATAATAACTTTATTATTGCCTCTAGGGAATATTTCCTTCAGTCTCCCACTTGCACTAGAGTCAATAATCTAGATTACACCTTAATGATTCTAACACCCATGGAGCCTTGGTGCTGATCATGTTTTGCTCGTGGAAGAGGCTTAGTCAACGGGTCTGCAACATTCAGATCCGTATGTATCTTGCAAATCTCTATGTCTCCCACCTGGACTAGATACCGGATGGAATTGAAGCGTCTCTTGATGTGCTTGGTTCTCTTGTGAAATCTGGATTCCTTTGCCAAGGCAATTGCACCAGTATTGTCACAAAAGATTTTCATTGGACCCGATGCACTAGGTATGACACCTAGATCGGATATGAACTCCTTCATCCAGACTCCTTCGTTCGCTGCTTCCGAAGCAGCTATGTACTCCGCTTCACATGTAGATCCCGCTACGACGCTTTGTTTAGAACTGCACCAACTGACAGCTCCACCGTTTAATGTAAACACGTATCCGGTTTGCGATTTAGAATCGTCCAGATCAGTGTCAAAGCTTGCATCAACGTAACCTTTTACGATGAGCTCTTTGTCACCTCCATATACGAGAAACATATCCTTAGTCCTTTTCAGGTATTTCAGGATGTTCTTGACCGCTGTCCAGTGATCCACTCATGGATTACTTTGGTACCTCCCTGCTAGACTTATAGCAAGGCACACATCGGGTCTGGTACACAGCATTGCATACATGATAGATCCTATGGCTGAAGCATAGGGAACATCTTTCATCTTCTCTCTATCTTATGCAGTGGTCGGGCATTGAGTCCGACTCAACTAAAGTGTACCCAACAGTCTCCTTTGGCTATCCTATGAAGACACATTTCTCCGATTTGGGTTCGAGCTTATCAGGTTGAAGCTTTTTCACATAAGCATCGCAGCCCCAAACTTTCAGAAACGACAACTTTGGTTTCTTGCCAAACCACAGTTCATAAGGCGTCATCTCAACGGATTTTGATGGTGCCCTATTTAACGTGAATGCGGCCGTCTCTAGAGCGTATCCCCAAAACGATAGCGGTAAATCAGTAAGAGACATCATAGATCGCACCATATCAAGTAAAGTACGATTACGACGTTCGGACACACCATTACGCTGTGGTGTTCCGGGTGGCGTAAGTTGCGAAACTATTCCGCATTGTTTCAAATGTACACCAAACTCGTAACTCAAATATTCTCCTCCACGATCAAATCGTAGAAACTTTATTTTCTTGTTACGATGATTTTCAACTTCACTCTGAAATTCTTTGAACTTTTCAAATGTCTCAGACTTATGTTTCATTATGTAGATATACCCATATCTGCTTAAATCATCTGTGAAGGTGAGAAAATAACGATATCCGCCACGAGCCTCAATATTCATCGGACCACACACATCTGTATGTATGATTTCCAACAAATCTGTTGCTCTCTCCATAGTACCGGAGAACGGTGTTTTAGTCATCTTGCCCATGAGGCACTGTTCGCAACTACCAAGTGATTCATAATCAAGTGGTTCCAAAAGTCCATCAGTATGGAGTTTCTTCATGCGCTTTACACCGATATGACCTAAACGGCAGTGCCACAAATAAGTTGCACTATCATTATCAACTCTGCATCTTTTGGTTTCAACATTATGAATATGTGTGTTACTACTATCGAGATTCAATAAGAATAGACCACTCTTCAAGGGTGCATGACCATAAAAGATGACTTCTCATATAAATAGAACAACCATTATTCTCTGATTTAAATGAATAACCGTCTCGCATCAAACAAGATCCAGATATAATGTTCATGCTTAACGCTGACACCAAATAACAATTATTTAGGTCTAATATTAATCCCGAAGGTAGATGTAGAGGTAGCGTGCCGATTGCGATCACATCGACTTTGGAACCGTTTCCCACGCGCATCGTCACCTCGTCCTTAGCCAATCTTCGCTTAATCCGTAGTCCCTGTTTCGAGTTGCAAATATTAGCAACAGAACCAGTATCAAATACCTAGGTCCTACTGCGAGCATTAGTAAGGTACACATCAATAACATGTATATCACATATACCTTTGTTCACCTTGCCATCCTTCTTATCCGCCAAATACTTGGGGCAGTTCCGCTTCCAGTGACCAGTCTGTTTGCAATAGAAGCACTCAGTTTCAGGCTTAGGTCCAGACTTGGGTTTCTTCTCTTGAGCAGCAACTTGCTTGCTGTTCTTCTTGAAGTTCCCCTTCTTCTTCCCTTTGCCCTTTTTCTTGAAACTAGTGGTCTTGTTGACCATCAACACTTGATGCTCCTTTTTGATTTCTACCTCCGCAGCTTTCAGCATTGCGAAGAGCTCGGGAATAGTCTTATTCATCCCTTGCATATTATAGTTCATCACGAAGCTCTTGTAGCTTGGTGGTAGTGATTGGAGAATTCTGTCAATGACGCAATCATCTGGAAGATTAACTCCCATCTGAATCAAATGATTATTATACCCAGACATTTTGAGTATATGCTCACTGACAGAACTGTTCTCCTCCATCTTGCAGCTATAGAACTTATTGGAGACTTCATATCTCTCAATCCGGGCATTTGCTTAAAATATTAACTTCAACTCCTGGAACATCTCATATGCTCCATGACGTTCAAAACGTCGTTGAAGTCCCAGTTCTAAGCCGTAAAGCATGGCACACTGAACTATCGAGTAGTCATCAGCTTTGCTCTGCCAGACATTCACAACATCTGGTGTTGCTCCAGCAGCAGGCCTGGCACCCAGCGGTGCTTCCAGGACGTAATTCTTCTGTGCAGCAATGAGGATAATCCTCAAGTTGCGGACCCAGTCCGTGTAATTGCTACCATCATCTTTCAACTTTGCTTTCTCAAGGAACGCATTAAAATTCAATGGAACAACAGCATAGGCCATTTATCTACAAACATACATAAACAAGCAAGATACTATCAGGTACTAAGTTCATGATAAATTTAGGTTCAATTAATCATATTACTTAAAGAACTCCCACTTAGATAGATATCCCTCTAATCCTCTAAGTGATTACGTGATCCAAATAAACTAAACCATGTCCGATCATCACGTGAGATGGAGTAGTTTCATTGGTGAACATCACTATGTTGATCATATCTACTATATGATTCACGCTCGACCTTTCGGTCTCCGTGTTCCGTGGCCATATCTGTATATGCTTGGCTCGTCAAGTATAACCTGAGTATTCCGCGTGTGCAACTGTTTTGCACCCGTTGTATTTGAACGTAGAGCCTATCACACCCGATCATCACCTGGTGTCTCAGCACGAAGAACTTTCGCAACGGTGCATACTCAGGGAGAACACTTCTTGATAATTTAGTGAGAGATCATCTTATAATGCTACCGTCAATCAAAGCAAGATAAGATGCATAAAAGATAAACATCACATGCAATCAATATAAGTGATATGATATGGCCACCATCATCTTGTGCTTGTGATCTCCATCTCCGAGCACTGTCATGATCACCATTGTCACGGGCGCGACACCTTGATCTCCATCGTAGCATCGTTGTCGTCTCGCCAATCTTATGCTTCCACGACTATCGCTACCGCTTAGTGATAAAGTAAAGCATTACAACGCGATTGCATTGCATACAATAAAGCAACAACCATATGGCTCCTGCCAGTTGCCGATAACTCGGTTACAAAACATGATCATCTCATACAATAAAATTTAGCATCATGTCTTGACCAGATCACATCACAACATGCCCTGCAAAAACAAGTTAGACGTCCTCTACTTTGTTGTTGCATGTTTTACGTGGCTGCTACGGGCTCAAGCAAGAACCAATCTTACCTACGCATCAAAAAACCACAATGATAGTTTGTCAAGTTGGTGCTGTTTTAACCTTCGTAAGGACCGGGCGTAGCCACACTCAGTTCAACTAAAGTTGGAGAAACTGTCACCCGCAAGCCACCTATGTGCAAAGCACGTCGGGAGAACCGGTCTCGCGTAAGCGTACGCGTAATGTCGGTCTGGGCCGCTTCGTCCAACAATACCGCCGAACCAAAGTATGACATGCTGGTAAGCAGTATGACTTATATCGCCCACAACTCACTTGTGTTCTACTCGTGCATATAACATCAACATATAAAACCTGGCTCGGATGCCACTGATGGGTTTCATAGTAATTTCAAAAAATTTCGTACGCTCACGCAAGATCATGATGATGCATAGCAACGAGAGGGGAGAGTATGATCTACGTACCCTTGTAGATCGACAACAGAAGCGTTTGGTTGATGTAGTCGTACGTCTCCACGGCCCGACCGATCAAGCATCGAAACTACGGCACCTCCGACTTCTAGCACACGTTCAGCTCGATGACGATCCCCGGACTCCGATCCAGCAAAGTGTCGGGGAAGAGTTCCGTCAGCACGATGGCGTGGTGACGATCTTGATGCTCTACTGCAGCTGGGCTTCGCCTAAACACCGCTACAATATTATCGAGGACTATGGTGGAAGGGGGCACCGCACACGGCTAAGAATATGATCACGTGGATCAACCTGTATCTCTCTGGGGTGCTTGTGCCTCCGTATATAAAGGCTCAAGGGGGGGAGGCCGGCCATCATAGGGCGCGCCAGGAGGAGTCCTACTCCCGGAGGGAGTAGGACTTCTCCCCCAATCCTAGTTGGAATAGGATTCGCGAGGTGGAAAAGAGAGAGAAAGGAGGGGGGCGCCGGCCCCCTCTCTCCTTGTCCTATACGGACTAGGGGGGAGGGGTGCGCGGCCCAGCCCTGGCCACCTCTCCTCTTCTTCCACTAAGGCCCATGTAGCTCCCGGGGGGTTCCGGTAACCTCCCGATACTCCGGTAAAATCCCGATTTCACCCGGAACACTTCCGATATCCAAACATAGGCTTCCAATATATCAATCTTTATGTCTCGACCATTTCGAGACTCCTCGTCATGTCCGTGATCACATCTGGGACTCCGGACAACCTTCGGTACATCAAAATGCATAAACTCATAATATAACTGTCATCGTAACCTTAAGCGTGCGGACCCTACGGGTTCGAGAACAATGTAGACATGACCGAGACACGTCTCCGGTCAATAACCAATAGCGGAACCTGGATGCTCATATTGGCTCCTACATATTCTACGAAGATCTTTTATCGGTCAGACCTCATAACAACATACGTTGTTCCCTTTGTCATCGGTATGTTACTTGCCCGAGATTCGATTGTTGGTATCCCATACCTAGTTCAATCTCGTTACCGGCAAGTCCCTTTACTCGTTTTGTAATACATCATCCTGCAACTAACTCATTAGTTGCAATGCTTGCAAGGCTTAAGTGATGTGCATTACCGAGAGGGCCCAGAGATACCTCTCCGACAATCGGAGTGACAAATCCTAATCTCGAAATACGCCAACCCAACATGTACCTTTGGAGACACCTGTAGAGCTCCTTTATAATCACCCAGTTACGTTGTGATGTTTGGTAGCACACAAAGTGTTCCTCTGGCAAACGGGAGTTGCATAATCTCATAGTCATAGGAACATGTATAAGTCATGAAGAAAGCAATAGCAACATACTAAACGATCGGGTGCTAAGCTAATGGAATGGGTCATGTCAATCAGATCATTCAACTAATGATGTGATCCTGTTAATCAAATGAAAACTCTTTGTCTATGGTTAGGAAACATAACCATCTTTGATTAACAAGCTAGTCTAGTAGAGGCATACTAGTGACACTCTGTTTGTCTATGTATTCACACATGTATTATGTTTCCGGTTAATACAATTCTAGCATGAATAATAAACTTTTATCATGATATAAGGAAATAAATAATAACTTTATTATTGCCTCTAGGGCATATTTCCTTCACTATTTACCCCTATGGCAGGTGCGGAAGCAAGTGAAACTCTGAACCATATTGCCCCAAATGTGACTAGCCAGATGAATGACTTTCTCACTGCGGAGTTCACCGAGCAGGAAATCAAATAGGCCCTGGATGACATTGGGGATCTCAAGGCTCCTAGTATGGATGGTCTCACGGCTCTCTTCTATAAGCATTATTGGCAGTTGGTTTGTGCGGATGTGACGCGAGAGGTTTTACGTGTGTTGTGAGCCGGCAGTATACCGGAGGGATGGAACGATACCCTGGTGGTATTAATCCCAAAGGTTCAGAACCCCGAGAGACTGAAGGATCTTCGCCCTATTAGCCTCTGCAACGTGGTGTATAAACTCGTGTCCAAAGTTCTGGCAAACAGGCTAAAGTGCATCCTTGGAGAGATCATATCACCAAATCAGAGTGCCTTTGTACCTGGGAGGTTAATCTTAGACAACACTATCCTAGCGTACAAGATGACACACTTTTTAAAGAGGAAGAGAACGGGCAGTGCTTGCTATGCTGCTTTGAAACTTGAGATGAGCAAAGCATATGATCGCGTGGAATGGGGTTTTCTTGAGAAAGTCATGAAGCAATTGGGCTTTGCAGAAGCGTTCATTGACCTGATCAGTAAGTGTATCCGGACAGTCAAATTTCAGTTCCAGGTGAATGGGTCTATTATGGATGAGGTGGTTCCGGGGAGGGGCCTCCGCCAAGGGGATTCGATCTCGCCATATCTATTCCTGATCTGTGCGGAGGGTTTATCTGCTCTTCTGCAGCATGCCGAGCAAGAGGGACACATCAAGGGTATCCAACTGGCACCGACAGCACCCTCCATCAGCCACCTCCTGTTTGCGGATGACTCCCTTCTGCTGATAGAGGCTACCCCGGAGAGTGTCAATGCGGTCAACGAGATCTTGCAGGTGTATGAGAGTGGGTCGGGTCAGGTGATTAATAGGGATAAACCAGCCGTCATGTTCAGCAAAAACACTTCATATACAAAGAAACAGACCCTTCTCGGTCTGCTGGGCCTCCAGTCAGAAAGCTTGAACGGAAAATATTTGGGCTTGCCAAGCTATGTTGGCCAATCTAGACAGAAATGCTTTGAGTATTTGAGAGAAAGGATTTGGGAGATTCTCAAGGGTTGGAAGATTAAGCTTCTGCCTAAAGCGGCAAAAGAAATTCTGATAAAGCCAATTATCCAAGCGGTTCCCACCTATGCAATGGCATGTTTTGACCTAACTAAAGAGCTCTCTGAAAGTATTAGTAAGATGGTTTGTGACTTTTGGTGGGCCAACCAGGAGGAGGAACGAAAACACAAGTGGGTTAGCTGGGATAAGATGTGCTTGCCAAAGGAGCAGGGAGGCCTTGGGTTCAGGGATCTGCACTCGTTCAATGTGGCAATGCTAGCAAGGCAACTGTGGCGTCTGTTGCAAACTCCCGAATCGCTGTGTGCTCGGGTCCTGCAAGCGAAGTACTACCCGTCTCGTGATATCTTCAGTGCACAGGCCCAGCCGGGAATAAGCTATGTCTAGCGGAGCATTCTTAAGGGAGTTGAGTGTAACACCCTCGGTGCGACTATATCACCCACGTGTCGAGGCACGACTTAGAGGCATAATCACATTGAAGGCATATGTCGCAAGTCAGGCAATCATCACAAACATCCCATGTAATATAGATAATAAAAAGGGATAACATAGTTGGCTTACACTCGCCACGTCAATCAAGTACATAAATAACATTACATCATCCAAACACTCATGGCCCGACTACAGCGCCAAAATAAAAGATAACCCAACCTGCGACACGGTCCCGATCACCCCCAACTGGGCACCACTACTGATTATCAGGAAAAGAAACATAGTATCATTGAGAGTCCTCGTCAAACTCCCACTTGAGCTCGAGCGCGTCACCTGGAGCGGAATCATCAGGCCCTGCATCTAGTGTAAGTAATCTGTGAGCCACAGGGACTCAGCAATCTCGCACCCTCGCGATCAAGACTATTTAAGCTTATAGGTAAGGCAAGGTAAAAGTAAGTGGGGCTGCAGCAAGCGACTAGCATATATGGTGGCTAACCTGTTCGCAAAAGAGAGAGAGACGAGGAGGCAAAGCGCGAGCGAGAAACTAGAGAACAACCTGCGCAAGCATTACTCCAACACCGTGTCCACTACCCGGACTCTGCCGAGAAGAGGCCATCACGGTAACACACTCAGTTGATTCATTTTAATTAAGTTAAGGTTCAAGTTATCTACAACCGGACATTAACAAATTCCCATCTGCCCATAACCGCGGGCACAGCTTTCGAAAGTTCAATTCCCTGCAGGGGAGTCCCAACTTAGCCCACGACAAGCTCTCACGGTCAACGAAGGAATAGACCTCCTCCCAAGACGTTCCGATCAGACTCGGTATCTCGGTTCTTCAAGACACTTCGACAGGTTAAAAGAAGACCAGCAACACCACCCAGATGTGCCGACAAATCCCGATAGGAGCTGCACATATCTCGTTCTCAGGGCACACCGGATGAGCAAGACGTCGGGTAGGCCAGCCCAGAGTTGCCCCTGGTAGCCCCGGACATCGCTCGGTTGGACCAACACTCAGAGGTGCACTGGCCCGGGGGGCTAAAATAAGATGACCCTCGGGCTCCGGAAATCCAAGGGAAAAAGAGGCTAGGTGGCAAATGGTAAAACCAAGGTTGGGCATTGCTGGAAAAGCTTTAATCAAGGCGAACTATCAAGGGGTTCCCATTATAACCCAACCGCGTAAGGAACGCAAAAATCCGGGAACATAACACCGATATGACGGAAACTAGGGCGGCAAGAGTGGAACAAAACACTAGGCGAGAGGCCGAGCCTTCCACCCTTTACCAAGTGTATAGATGCATTAATATAACAAGATAAAATAATGATATCCCAACAAGTAAATAAATGTTCCAGCAAGGAACGGTCTCCAATTTTCTCCTGCAACTAGCAACGCTATAAGAGGGGCTGAGCAAAGCGGTAACATAGCCAATCAACGGTTTGTTAGGACATGGTGGGTTAGGTCTTGACATGGCAAATAGGGAGGCTTGAAAGCAAGTGGTAGGCATCGTAGCATTGGCATAGCAAAAGAGCGAGCAATCTAGCATAGCAAAGATAGTAGTGATTTCGAGGGTATGATCATCTTGCCTGCAAAGTTGTCAGAGTTGACTGGATCCTCGAAAGCAAACTCAACGGGCTCCTCGTTTGCAAACTCGTCTCCCAGCTCTAACCAAACAATACAAACAAGCAACAAGGACACAATCAACCACGTGCAAGGATCAAACAATATGATGCAAAGATGGTATGCTATGCGGGATGCGATGCGGAATGCATATGCAGGATGTGACAAGGAATGCATGAACCTGGCCTCAACTTGGGAATCCAAGTGTGCCACTGGAAAGATGAGATGAAATCTCTTGAAAACGATATAAAGAACGCCGGAATCGGAGTTACGGTTTGGAAATGGCAAGCGATTCAAATATGACACCGGTCTGCGATTTACAGCAAGTAGCCATCTAAATGCAATGAGATGAACATGCTACAGCATCCAAACATGACAACAAAATACATGGCAGGGATGTACTCAAGATTCTTAACAAAAGTCTAGCACTGAGCTACGGCCAATTCATCCATTAACAGGTTCAAACAAGCATGGCAAAAATGCATATGGCAAACAGATCTCAGACTTAGTGAAATGAACACTTGTCTGGAATTTCAGATCAGATAGCCCTCTTCGGAGCAACAAAACTACATGCTACAGGACCTGAACATGGCAAAGTAAAGCATGGCATGGAGCTACTCAAAGAGCTTAACAAAAGTCCCTTAGTGACCTTGAGCCAAAAGGGATCAGAAAATACAATTGCAAGCACGTGAACATGGCAAAAACATAATCAGTTCTCAGACTTAGTGAAAACTGGCACATGCTGAAAACAGATATCAAGTAGGCATGTTTACGAGCTCGATGCACTCACTACGGTGCAAGTCATGACAATATAAGCTTACATCTATCTAGAATACACAAAAAGCAAGCTAGACATGGCAAGAACAATAGAATAGCATGCACGGGTCAACTACAACAACATCGGCAAAATTGCAAACAAGTTGACAATCTGCCCAGATTCACAAAGTAGCAAAAGTAGAGCTCGATTGACTCAAGCTAGGATGCTCCATAATTGCAAACAAAGACATGGATGGAGAGAGCACTACAAGGTTAATAAAACATCATTACTGATCATCCTCAAAAGAGGCACGGATCACTAGGAAACAACATGAACATATGGCATCATGAACTAAACAGCTCAAGGACTTAGTGGAAATGCTAAGTCCCTGAAAACAGAATTAGCAAGTGCACCACTTTACAAGCTTGCACTAGGCACCACACACATCACAAAAATACATGAGTTGCACCTCTGGAGAGATGACAAAACCCTTAACAAAACATATGTAGAGCATCGGGGCATATCATGCACACAATAATCATGGCAAAAATGACAAATATGCAAATGGAGTAGCAGATCTGACAAATATCTCAAGTAGCCCTCTTCTAACAGCATTTCGGGCATCAAGATGACCTCAAATGAAAATGATGCAATGGAATGAAATGATGTACTCTCTGAAAAGAACATTTTGACATGCTATATGCATGAATCGAAGCTACGGATGCAAAGTTATGAGGCCATGAACAGGAGCATATGGATCTGAAAAATTGGGAACTTGGACGAATTTTACAACCTCCGGATCTAGGGTTTTGGTGGCACGCGGCCCGAGGAGACTCCGGCGAGCACTGTAGCGATTCCGGCGAGGCGATGGCGGCCGGGGTCGACGAGGGAGGGCCGGAGGGCGGCAAGGACGCGGCGGCCGGGGGCGGCGAGCGGCGCCGCGGGGGCGTCGGGGCGGCGCGGCGACCCGGGAGGAGAGGCGGCGTTCGCCGGCGTCGGGGAGGCACGTCGGCCGGCGAGGGCGCATGGTGGCGGCGGCGATGGCGCGGGGTGGCGGCGGGAGCAGCGCGGGTGGCGCTCGGGCGGCGGGGAGGCGGACGAAGCGGCGGCGGAGACGATGGGCCGGGCGGGCCCGCTGCGGGCTCGCCGGGCCGCGGCGGCGGCTGGCGGTGGAGGTGCCACGTGGCGGCACAGGAGTGGGCGCGCGGGCGGATCGGACAATGTCCGTCGGCGGGGGAGTTTGTCCGGCGCGCGCGAGGGGTGGATTTAGGGTTTTTCGGGAGGAAAGGGGAAGGAGATATTCGGGGGCTCTTTAAATAGGCATAGAGGGAGCTACAAGAGTCCAAATGAGGTGCGGTTTTCGGCCACGTGATCGTGATCGAACGATCTAGATGATGGAGCAGGGTTAGGTGGGTTTTGGGCCAAATTGGAGGGGTGTTGGGCTACAACACACACGAGGCCTTTTCGGTCCCTTGGTTAACTGTTGGAGTATCAAACGAAGTCCAAATGGCACGAAACTTGACAGGCGGTCTACCGATAGTAAACCAAGGCCGCTTGGCAAGTCTCGGTCCAATCCGGAAATGTTTAATCCCCACACATGAAAGAAAGGTAGAAATGACCACCGGAGGAGAACGATGCGCCGGAATGCAAAACGGACAACGGAGAAAATGCTCAAATGCATGAGATGAAAACGTATGCAAATGCAATGCACATAATGACATGATATGAGATGCATGACAACGATAACAACACACGGAGACAAAGACCCGAACCCGAGAAAATAAAATAACTTAACGCCGGAAACGGCAAGAGTTGGAGTACAAATTGGGAAAGTTACATCTGGGATGTTACATTGAGGTCGTCCGCACGGGCATGATTTGGAGAGTTGGATCAGGGGAGAGTATTCACATCCGGCAGGACCCTTGGCTACCATCTAACATTACTAGAAGGCCGAGTACGCTCCAAGGTGGACACCTTTTGACTCGTGTTTCCGAACTCATTGATCCAGAAACAAATCAGTGGGATACCCAACTAGTGACACAGACCTTTACCCCAGTGGATGCCGCCACAATTCTTGCGATCCCAATATGTGAACAGTATGATGATTTCATTGCCTGGCACTTTAACAAGAAGGGGCTCTTCTTTGTTAGGTCTGCTTACAGGGTTTATACCAGCCTACAAGCACAACAGAACACACGCCAAGTGGGGGAGAGCATAGTGGGCAATCAGCATATGGAGAGATTCTGGAAAAACTTGTGGAAGATCAGATGCCCAGGCAGAGTCCACCACTTCCTATGGCGCCTGGCTCACAACAGTCGCCCTTTTCTCCGAAACGTCGAGCGTATTGGGGTGTAGTTGGAGGCGCGGTGTTTGCTGTGCCATAGGGTCCCAGAGGATGGGGCCCATCTATTTCTGCGCTGCAAGGAGGTGAAGAAGATGTGGAGGGGTTGTGGCTTGGAAAGGTTGCGGCTGGAATTCCTGGTTACACAAACACCACAAGCTTTGCTTCAAATGGCGCTCAAATTGCCGGAGGAATCCCTCCTAATGGTGGTCTCTCTTCTTTGGTCATGGTGGACGGAGAGAAACAAAGCAAACCACAAGGAACAGAGGCTGTCCGAGGAGGGATTTGTTGCGAAGGTGAGGCATGATGTCATGGAATGGAGGGAATTCCTAGGGCCCAAGGCAAAGGAGGAACGTGTAAACGTTTGCCGTTGGATGCCGCCACCAATCGATGTGGTGAAGCTAAACTTGGATGCGTCTTTCCGTGCTACGACGGGAGAGGGCGGCTGGGGCGTCATAGCTCGGGGAAGCGATGGTGGAATCATCTTGGCTGCGGCAGGCTCCCTCACAAATCTGCAGGATGCGATTCAGGCTGAAGCCCATGCACTTTTGAAATCTATACACCTCGCGGACCAACTTGGTATGGGGCGAGTCATTTTTGAAACTGATTGCCTTCCCCTCCAACAGGCGATTACCTCCACATCGTCAGACCGGGGCGCTCTTGGGGTGCTGTTCCGAGAAGCAAAGTACAAGCTGCAACTTGAGTTTATAGAACAAAGTGTTCTCTTCTGTCCTAGATCTTGTAATGTCCCAGCGCATGTGCTGGCTGCCTATGACTGTCGGAACTTCCTTGACGGCCAAAATGTCTGGCTGTCAGGTTTTCCAAGCGCTGTAACCCGTGCCGTGGCCGCCGACCTGGCTGGCCCACCACAATCTCATGGAATGCAAGGTGTTCCAAGCTAAAAAAAACTCACGATTTCTTTTCTTTTTATTCTGTCCTTCCTTTCTTACCGAGAGGTGCAACGCCTCCGATTTCCCAATAAAACTAGACCACTGCATTTAATAATCAACAAAAAATTACCCTCGGATAAATCCAAAGTTGGTTTTAGACTTCACGGATGGTGGGTGCCCTTGTCCTTCCTGAAAGCATCGTCTGGAGTCGACCTGGTTTGCGGATTCTGCCACCGCTTGCCGCGGGGATGCCGGGGAGTGGCCCTGGGTCGTGTGGTGTGGTCTCTTGATTCGGCAACGATGAGATCGTCAAGAGTGAGTTGGGTAGCAGCTGAACTTTGGTAGTCGGTTTCGTCTGGCAGTGTACTCCTGCCTCACCATGCCTTTGTGAAGTCGGTGTTGCTGAGGAGTCTTTCCAGTGACGATGGAAATGAGAAGATTGGTCGGTTGCATGGGTGTAATCGGCGTAGGCTTAATGTTTTTCTCTTGCAAAGTTCGTCGCCAGAGTCTGATCACCAACAATTGTGGTCCTTTGTTTCACAAGGGCCGGCATGGGTACCTAGACTTTAAGACCTTTGTTGAACCTATTTTCTTATTAACTAAGTTGGCCGTATGCATCGTTATGATGCAGAGGCCGGGGAGATCCCCCTTTTCAAAAAAAATGGGTACCTACGTCCGTTGTGATGGGGTTGTGCCGATGGCCATTGATGACGAACTCGGGGTCACAGGTTTGGGGAGGAGTGATGACGATGATGCTTCCCGGCAACCTCGATGATGCTTCCCGGCAACCTCGGCGGTACTTTCCTTCTCGACGATGTGTTTATCTTTGCGTGGATAGTCAGGACGAGCCATGTTGCCCATTGTTGGCGGGTTGTTGTGAAATTTTTCGTCAGATCTTTCGCTAATTAATTGGTCACTTCTACTCCTCCTGTATTAATGAGTTGAGACAAGTATTTTGCCTATGTTTCAAAAAAAGAAAATCGAGAAGAACAAAATGAGTAAGAAATTATATATGAAAAATAAGATAGAAAATCATGACACTGAAGAAACATAAATCTTGTAAACAATCGTAAAAATAAGCGAAACTGATTAGGCACGTCTGATGGGCCAAAGCGGCATGTAACATCGATGTTGCTCTCATTATATCCCACCACAAGTATTCAAATTTTTGATTGTTTGTAATTTTTAGAGTTTCATGTTTCTCAACATTGTTGCGATTATTTTCATCCATAGACTATGCATACTTTTATCCGCCATTTTTTTCACAATTGCACGAAAGATGGGAAAAATGAACAAGTTCTTCATAGTAGTTTCCCATGAATTTTCTATGTTTGTCATAAATTTCTAAATGATCTATCTTTTCTGGAACGTGGAGTCTCTACACCTGAGCTCAAATGCATTCTCATGAACAGTAAAGTCAAAAGAGTAGTAAAACAAATTTGAAGTTATTGGAAAGAAATATCACTGAACATTCTATATATCTGCAAAATTTGCATGAAGAAAAAAATATCACGTGAAGGAAAAAAGATGCTCCCACTAGACCATTTTTGAAAGCATTTTGGAGCGTTGGTTTTGTTATTTTTTTTTCCTAGTCCACCACTAATGGGAGTTCATCACGAAAATTTGTATGAAGAAAGAACAATAAGCAATGTTTGTTGTTAAAAAATTCATATTTTTTGAATTCTTTTAGTTTTTTTACTAATCATAAAAGAGTTTTTGGGATTTTTTTGCGAGAAAACTTCTTATCTATTCATCAACTATAAGATAGTACAAAGAACACTAAAAGTGAAATTTTCATCCAGGTCCATAGACCACCTAGCGACAACTACAAGTACTGGAGCGAGCCGCGAAGGCATGGCGCCGTCATCGCTCCTCTCTCATCGGAGCTGGGCAAACATTGTTGTAGTAGACAGTCGGGAGGTCGTCATGCTAAGGTCCGATAGTACCAGTGTACCAGAACAACAACCGCTACCGATGAAGAGAAGCGTCGATCGGAAGATCCAACTCGCAGACACACAAACGTAGACAAAGGAAGAACGGACCCAGACGGAGGGAGTACTATGCACTATAAAGGTAGTATTTTATCGATAATTTATCCTGGAGCCCGGGCTTAGCTGCTCCCGGTCAGCAAAAAATTCAAAACAAATACTAGAAAAATTCAAAAAAAAATTGTGTGGTAGATAATTTGATGCATGAGGTCCGCTTCAAATTTCAACTCATTTGATATCTGAGTAGGTCTCGGCGAAAAGACAAATCAGGTCAAAACAGTTCATGAACAGTAAACTTTTTTACAGACCCCGATTTTGTCTATTTTGCACAGACTTGCTCAAATGTCCAAACGAGTTGAATTTTGCAGCGAACCTCACGCATCTAATTATCTACCACACAAAAAAAAGTTGGAATTTTTTGAATTTGTTTTGATTTTTTCCGTGAACGCGGGTGCAGCTGAGCCCGAGCGCGGATGGTATTATATGCATTATAATAGTATATGATACTCTCCACTATGAGTAGCCTTAGTACTCTGTTTCATTTTTATATTTCATACCATCCGTAAGGATCGTCTTACGTATTATATTAGCTAGCTAGTGAGTAACAATTAGTGACTGGGTCGAGCTGGGATCTATGGAATCAAACAACTGTAGAGGATAAGTAATCAACTGATGACATATATTATATGCACTCTTTGTCTCAAAATACTTGTTCTAAATTTGTCTAGATCCGTATGTATTATTCATATTTTAGTGTTAGATACATTTTTATTTAAACAAATTTAAAACAAGAATTTTGGAACAGAGGTAATATTATTATAATCCTCCCGCAAAAAATATGGCTATATATACATGCATGTCTCTATCAAGCTACACACCAGCTTATCTCCGCGTGCGCGCGCCGTTTCTAATGCCATGCAAAAAGGCCGAAAGATTGACAAAATCGGAAACGTTGTTGACGATGCCATGTTGCCATTTTTGCGAAGTAATTATTGGAAGCACGTTCAATGGCGGATGGATCAGTCGTTGATGGAGACGGGCAGCAAGCTGTTCCAGGTATCCATCACGAGGTACGCATGCACCTATTTCATTCCGCCCACTGTTCATCTTGCGGCTCGGTCTACACGAACGAGGACCGCATCGCTGTTGCTAATAAGAGACACCCTGTTTCAAAATATGAGACTGAGGTTTCTTGACAAATAATAGGTCTATTGTTTTGTGAATTTTCTAATAGGTCTATTGTTAAATATACTCCCTCCGTCCAAAAATATTTGTCGGAGAAATCGATGTACCTGGACGTATTTTAGTTCTAGATATATTAATTTTTATTCATTTCCGAGCGACAAGTAATTCCGAACGAAGAGAGTATATTAAAATACAAAATACAATAAAAATAAAGGTGTTCATATATACTTTTTTTCTTTCTGAAAAGGTCTAAAGCCAGGCATCACAACAGGTCTTCGCATACACACCCTTATAGAAAAAAATACATCCAAATCCTTAGGAATGTCAAATTGTTTTCCTCCTGCATCGATCGGCAGCGCGTCGTAGCCATATTCGTTGCTGCCTCTAGTCCTCTGTCGTGATGGGGCAAACTTGTTTAAACTCAGCAATTTATAGAAAGAGTGGCCGAAAATTCATTGATGTGCACCAGAAGATGTTGGCGGCCGCAATATGTGTTGCAAATCATGGGCCCGAAGAGGAAACACCGAAGAGAGCCTTTCAACCCTTCAAAGACAACACATGCCGGTCGAATCCATATGAAACCATCAAAAACCAGAACCGACTATATCCAGGAAGATCCGCCGGAGACACACCTTAACACGCCCTCCACCGGTGCTAAATGAGCCAACAAAATGGGTATAGGACAGGAAGGACGTTATTCCAACATAGGGACGTTGTGGCCATCTCGCCACCCTGACACTACGATTACCTAAAGTCCGTCTCCACCCAGGATCACTTCTTGGCGCCATTTTCTCTGATGACCAGGCCAGACCGGATCCCTGCCAAAGGTTGCCAATACGCAGGATCCAATCCGCCAGTCAGAAGCTCACCACTTTAGCGGCCCCGTACAGCCATGTCGCGTCCGACCTCATGCAAATGCTGCTCCCCCGCCCACATGCATGCCTCACAAAAGCACGCACGGCAGCTAGCCCTCCTCGCCATACCAAGCCGCCCCACATGGACACCAAAACCACGAGGAAACTTCCCTGCCACCATCGGTGTTGCATAGGCTTTGCCCGGCGGCGACGAGAGAAATAAGAGGCGGGCTTGGTTACCCCTGGCGGCGGCGAGAGGAGGCATGCAACGAAATGAAAGTCCCTGCCGCACAGGTCACACACACAGTGGCGGAGCTTGGTTAGGGCCAACATGGGCCATGCCCCCCCCCCCAACTATTTTTATTTCTGCCTATTAACACTTCATAGTGACCACTATATTGGTAAATTCTGACATAATAACTCCAATTAGCCACCTCAACTCTCAGTAAGTTTCATTTAGCCCCCTCTTAATTCTTGCTGAAGCTCCGCAACTGCGCACACACATTCACTCTTCCCCATAAACATATACATGCACATCCTAACCCTATGAGCACCTCCAACCGACTGAGCCGATAAATTTGAAGATTCAGAAAATCTCCACATGCACCTCGTAGCCGTCTCCCATGGAAAGCACATGAACATGGGTGGGTTGGCTCAACCACAATAAACCTAACCACCTGAGCTACACTCAATTCATAGTACGTCTTATATAATGGAATTGAGATACTAATTAGCAAGACTACATGATCGGATGGTAATATGATAACTAATAGGGTGACGGATGACACGTCTGCAAAGTGCATATCTGAGTGGTATTTCCCCCCATGTTTCGAATACTTTGTTTAGTACCCAATAAGTTATTGGGCCATAAAAATGCATATTTGATAAATAACACATAAATCGAGATGCAAGGCACGAGCGCGCGTGTGTGTATGTGTATTTTCTAACGAAAGTAGCGAAAGCATTTGTTTCCGTGTTTTTGCTGACAGAGAATATACATGTTTAACACTGAAGGATGATGATATTTACATTTGTGCAACCAGTTTCTTACTCGTAGTTTTTAGTTTTTACTGTTTGGTTAACTAAGTTTGTCTAGTCGTGCGCTTATTTTCTTGTAGGATTGTACATCCACCGAACCTTTGAACTGAAGTACAGTACGTGGCAGCACCCTAAGACCTCCATGTATAGTCAGCAGTGTGTATACATCGGTAGCAACTTGCATTGCGGCTTTGTATATTTAAAAGACCTTGCACTTGGCGCGGCTCTGGATGGGTACGTGTTGATTAACTTCACATCAGTCTTTGTCACGCAGATATAGTCGTTCATTCGCTGGACTGATGATGATCCATATGTGGCCTAGCTTTCCACCCGAAAGCCACCGATATCCAACATGAGTGCCTCCTTGACAGATGTGGCGACTGCTAGCCGCGACTATTTTCGATGTGAACTCGAGGTAGTAGTAGCTCTAGCTAGCTTTTCAATGGCGGGCTACTATTGTGCACACATGTATATTCAGATAGCTGGTCTTACACAAATGGACGGTGTTCTACATGCGTGCGAATTACATGACATTGGTCAAAAGTTGTGGCTCAAACATGTACTCCCTCAGTTCGGAATTACTTGTCTCGGATATGGATGCATCTAGAACTAAAATACATCTAGATACATCCATTTCTGCGACAAGTAATTTCGAACAGAGGGAGTATGATACTACACTATATGTATATGTGTTTTCGGTGGCAAGTGCAGCATGCAGTACGCACCCAATTTTTTTTGTGGGAAAGTACGCACCCAATTAAGTCGACCCATATGTATGGCTGCTCTTCCAAGGAGTGGGGATTATGTTAGACTCCAAAGCTCCTCATTAAAAATAACTCAAAATGCATATTTCAAAAATAAAAAATATAGCAGGTACATATTGGAGTGTCGTGTAAATGTAATTTTTTTTGTGCAACTCAGAAATCAGTTTGTTTATCCATGATATTCTGCTCATCCATAGTGTATTATCTTATCTATACATGTTTTTTTTTGGAACTTGTAATTATCTATTTGCGATCTTTTCCAAAATAACATATATTTTTTTGAAACAGTGGCAAAAGCTTTGCCTCATCCATTAAATAAGGGAGAATAGAGTTTGTCACAAGTAACCCAAATACACAACATGAGATTACTCTCGCAAAATAATGACCCTAATCTGTTTGCACCAGCAATGACACAAAGGTTGGCCTCGGTCTCGATGGAGGCAAGCAATATAGGCGGTGGTGCGCTCTTGTGCTTGAAGACTCTTGCGTTTCGCTCATTCCAGATAGTCTAGGAAACAAGCATGGTTCGGGACGCCTTAGCTTCAATGAAGCTAGGAAGACAAGAGCAATTTTTCTAATAAAAGAAGTTTTATTCACTCATAAATGTCACATTGAGATGATAGAAGGGAAAATAGTTCACAGTCGGCCAAGAGCAGTTGACCACCATCTTTCAAGTTTTTTACTCACTCCTTTTCAGTTTATAGGTCCTACGCGTATATCTTGATCCTTTATTTTGCCAATGAAATATACATTATATAGCTCAAAATTTGTACCATTAGAATATAAAACAGTTGAAGTTCCTAATGACGATTTAATTCTTGTGATATAAAACTCATGTTACATTGGTTAAATCGTGGACTTAGTCATACGCGTGGGCCTTCTAAGCCTGAAAGGAGGTAGTACGTAATAATTAAGTATGACCTCCATTTGTATTTCAAATTAGAATCAGAGTCTTTGTTAGTATCACCTTTTGCTATAGAATGCAAAACCCGGGTGCAGTAGATGAAGTCATGGAGCACAACTCGAGTTGTAAGGTCCGAAACGATCTTGATCATATTTATTACTCGTGATGGTGGGCTTCACTATGAATTTAGTGAGATTTCATGAAATGATACCACTCTGTCAAAATATGCAAATTTTGATCAAGTTTATAAAAAAATATATCAGCATCTACAATGCAAAATCAATATCATTATGGAATATATTTTTATACCGTATATATTTGTTATAGTACATGCTCGTATTTGTTTTCGTAAACTTGGTCAAGTTTCCCCCCTCATAAAAACTTGACCAAACTTTACATAATTTTGACCCGGGACAAATGTGCTATATTTTGAGAAATCTAGTATAGCTAGAGCAATAATTAGATAAAACAGCTCATGTGACTTACTTTTAGACATACCAACAGTTTGGCCGATTCATATGTCCCGACGACTAGGACAGGTCCATATTTATTAGCCCACGACCACGAGCTAGGCACGCCCTCGGCGTGCATGGACGGCGTTGGAGTAACTAGGGTCGAGGTGGAGCCGGCCGCCGGCGAGGTGCGGCGCCGGCCGCTGACCGAGGACCCAAACGATCGGCGCGACCCAAAAAACGGCTCCGGCCCCGGTCATCGTCATGGTCTCGGTGGCAGTAGCATGTACGTACACGGATCAGGATGAGCCACGTGCTGCAGCCTGCGCCGCGATTTTTCTCAGGTGCTCGTGCCGTTACGATTTTGTTTCCTCTTGTCCCAAAGCGCGCGCGCGAACGGCCTGGTCGGTATTACCACCGGCCGGCGACCAGCCACCACGTGGAGCCGTTGACGGCCTCGCCCTTCTCCCTCTCTTTGGATCTTTTTTTCCCTCGAGTAAAACTTGTCTTTTTTTGGCAAGTCTCTCTTCCCTCCTACTTCTGGCCGTTGCTATCGATCCAGCTGAGCAGAGAGCGATCGCCCACTCGCTATCACTTGAACCTCTCGTGCTCGTTCGATCCGTGACCACCGTCCTGAGCTCAGTTTTAGTTCTTCTTGATCGTGCTAGCCTGCCTTCACGACACCAAGTACATGTTGTGTCAAACTTACATTCTTTATTCATTTTTCAGGCATCAGATGGGACCCTCCCTCCCCCTTTTTATAGCATCTATAGCTAGACTTGACAAAATCCGATCCCTCAAACACTCGTGGATGCAACAGGGCACGTTCGTGGACAGGTCACGCCTGAAATTAGCTTCACTACATTCGAGTCTTTCATATTTGAACCCTTACGATGCAAAGCATGCAAAAGAAATCCTACGTACTACCCTACCTAATCTTCGTCGTTGTGGATGTCCACGACATCGGCGCCGGGCGCCGGGTGGACGGACGCGTAGGAGGGCTCCGGCTCCTCGTCCTCCTCCTGCTCGACCTCATCCATGTAGGCGAACATCTCCTCCTCCTTCGCGGTATGCTGCGCCTCCATCTCCTGTCGGCGCCGACGTCTCGCCTCCGCATCCAACTCTGAGTGGAGGGAATCGAGGATGGCATGCTGCTCCGCCTGTAGATCCACGTCCCCGGCGCCCCCCACGTCTTCCTCCGGCTCCTCCTCCTCCTTCGGATCCACTGCATCCGTAGGTAGCCCTGTGGCAATCCGGGCTTCGTGCCTTGCCCGGATCTGCTCAAGGGCAGCCGGCCGTCCGGCGTTAGAAATGGGTGGCCCCATTTTCGGCAGCGTGGGGGCATGGCTACTAGTGGTGGGCGGACGGGGAGTTGAAAGTGGCGGCGGCGGAGGAAAATGTGGAGGGGTAGGGTTTCAGTGCCGACGACCGCCTTAAATAGTCGGGCTAGGCACTACATGGCCCGCTGGAGCGGCGCCACGCGACGACATCGGTCCGACGGAGGAGACGAGTTTAGGACCGCCGGGTTTCCGGACGATTCTGCATAGGACCCTGACGTCAGTCCGACGTGGCGGGCGCGTTCGGGATGCCCCATATTTCGGCTAGATATGAGAGGTGTTGGTTAGCCCGGGCGTTTGTGGCCGGTTTGGGGTGTCCGGCTGTAGATGCTCTGACATAGCCGGAAGAAAAAGAGGTGGGGGACAAGACCAGTTATGAGATTTCGAGGGCCCGACGCGAAAACTATTGTGGAGGCCCTCATCACCCCTCAAAAATCTGGTCAGACCTCTCAAATTTGACTATAGAAATATCTAATATGAAAAACTATCCATCCATACACAAAATCGTACGGGTGAGTGTATGCGCATGTACTATTATTAAGAAAAGCATGCATCGCGATTAATATAAAAATATAGTAATTCTTTAAGGTAAAAAAGGATAAATTTCCATCTGATTTCTTTTTTTAGCTTGATTTTTTATTCCCTCAATCAGACGATTGCACGTCATGTATGGATGTGATCAGAGACGCCGCGATTTTCTCGGGTGCTTGATTGCACCATTAGAGCATTTACAGTCGGACTTGGCAAATTCGACCCTTTAAACGCCTGCGGAGGCGCTCGGACGTGTCCATGGATAATGACCGGTCACACCTCAAAAAACACAATCCACATTCGGATATCTCAAATTAGAAACCTCAAATCCATATTATTACATGCAACGTAAAGATCTTTAAGCGGAGCTCATCCGGTCGCCGTGGCCATGTCCAGCGGCCGGCTGCGCTTCCAGAGTGTTGGCCCGGTCGCCGGCAAGGTAGAGTAGGGCATGGGACACGAGCCGGCTCATGGGACTCAAGGCGCCGCCATCTCCCATGCCCTACTCTTCCTCGTCGGAGCCCGAAAGCCATTGGGTGCCGGTGGACGTCAAATCGATGATGGATCCGTCTGGGGACGAGCCGCCAACGTTCACCACAATGTGGTTGCGGCGCCCGGACTGATGTGCCATACGGGGCGCCGGAAAATCTCTGCCTCGTCGACGTCCACCGCTGCGAGGGCTGCCGCCGCCTTCTGCGCACGGTGCCGTGCACGGCGGGCACACCGTGTCATGGCCTCGTCGACCAAGGCCCATGGTGCGTCCCGATGCTCGGCACACCAACAGAGGGGTTGCACGTCCGCCAGCACATTCGGACGCCAGACGGACCGCACGGCCTCCGGCGAGGCAGTTACGACTCGCCTAGCGCCGGATCCATGCGCTATTTGGGAGGACGTAATGGATTCCCGACAGAAAGAGTCCGAGCGCAGCCATGCACGGGCCTCATCCCGGGCGCGGCGGAGCGCAAGCCGGACGGCCATCTCCTCCTCGGGGTTGCGTGGGATGAACTCGGCACTACTGCAGGAATGCCTAGCAGTGGCGAGCGCAAAAAGGACATCAGGGGCGGGCAAGCCTCCCAAGGGTGCCTGCCACTGACCTCCCGCCACTGCTAACACACCATTGGTGGCGGGCGCCCGCTCGCCACTGGTATAGCACCTCCAGTGGCGGGCATATCCTCTCGCCCGCTGCGGCTTGATGATGTAGTTGTGGCGACCCACATTCCCTCACCCGCCACAGCTGGACACTGATAACCCACGAGTATAGGGGTTCGCAACAGCTTTCGAGGGTAGAGTATTAAACCCAAATTTATTGATTCGACACAAGGGGAGCCAAAGAATATTCTCAAGTATTAGCAGCTGAGTTGTCAATTCAACCACACCTGAAAACTTAGTATCTGCAGCAAAGTGTTTAGTAGCAAAGTAATATGATAGTGATTGTAATGGTAACAAAAGAGTAACGAAAGCAAAGTAATGTTTTTGGTATTTTGTAGTGATTGTAACAATAGCAACGGAAAAGTAAATAAGCGTAAACCAGTATATGGAAAGCTCGTAGGCATCGGATCAATGATGGATAATTATGTCAGATGCGGTTCATCATGTAACAGTCATAACATAGGGTGACACAGAACTAGCTCCAATTCGTCAATGTAATGTAGGCATGTATTCCAAATATAGTCATACGTGCTTATGGAAAAGAACTTGCATGACATCTTTTCTCATACCCTCCCGTGGCAGCGGGGTCCTAATGGAAACTAAGGGATATTAAGACCTCCTTTTAATAGAGAACCGGAACAAAGCATTAGCACATAGTGAATACATGAACTCCTCAAACTACGGTCATCACCGGTAAGTATCCCGATTATTGTCACTTCGGGGTTAACGGATCATAACACATAATAGGTGACTATAGACTTACAAGATAGGATCAAGAACTCTCATATATTGATGAAAACATAATAGGTTCAGATCTGAAATCATGGCACTCGGGCCCTAGTGACAAGCATTAAGCATAGCAAAGTCATAGCAACATCAATCTCAGAACACAGTGGATACTAGGGATCAAACCCTAACAAAACTAACTCGATTACATGATAAATCTCATCCAACCCATCACCGTCCAGCAAGCCTACGATGGAATTACTCACGCACGGCGGTGAGCATCATGAAATTGGTGATGGGGGGTGGTTGATGATGACGACGGTGACGAATCCCCCTCTCCGGAGCCCCGAACGGACTCCAGATCAGCCCCCCCGAGAGGTTTTAGGGCTTGGCGGCGGCTCCGTATCGTAAAACATGATGATTTCTTCTCTCCTATTTTTTTCTCCCCGAAAGCAGTTATATAGAGTTGGAGTTGGAGTCGGGAGGTCTCCAGGGGGCCCACGAGGTAGGGGGCACGCCCTAGGGGGGGGACCCACCCTCGTGGCAAGGGTGTGGGCCCCCTGGCCTTCATCTTTGATGAGGATTTTTTATTATTTATTGTAAGATATTCCGTGGAGTTTCAGGTCATTCCGAGAACTTTTATTTTCTGCACATAAAACAACATCATGGCAATTCTGCTGAAAACAGCGTCAATCCGGGTTAGTTTCATTCAAATCATACAAGTTAGAGTCCAAAACAAGGGCAAAAGTGTTTGGAAAAGTAGATACGTTGGAGACATATCAGACGCTGGAGTTGGGACCATATAACCAGCAAGAATTTACATATTCGATCACATGCATTACGATGTATCACAGTTTAGTACCACATTTTATCATAGTTAAATAAACAAGCTAACAACAAGTTGCCCAACTGCATAGCAAAGCAGGTAGAAATTTTCAGAGAAACTAATATGAGAGTATCGATCATAGAGACCACATTATGGCACCACAGAAATTGTTGACAAAAAAAGCTCGGCTCCATCATAGCAACTTGCAATTGAGCTCAACTCTGTGTAGAATTGTCCTCATCTCCAATCATCTTCTTCACCTCGGCTAGGGCGGACTTGGTAGTTTCAAAAACTGTCTCGGCGGCCTCAACGGCTCCTTGCGCACTTTGTGTAGCAGCTTTGCGGCTTCTGGCTGCCCTCGCAAGAGCAGGAGATCCTTCAGCGCTTTAGGCGTATCGTAGAGCCTTCTCTATCTACTAGGGTCCTCTCCGCATAGCTGAGTGCGAACATCGAGTATCCAACCAGCCTCGAGATGGCGTCCAGGGCTGTAGGAGTCGGCTCCTTCATCTAAATCGCAGTAGCTGACAGTCAGATAAACCACATTTATATGAAAGCAATTTGTATGGAAACCCTCGACGTCTTTCTTCGGCTAGTACTTCGACTGTCGGTGATGGTCGTTCTTCACCTTCGCCTCCTCCTATATCAATGTATCGTAGGAAGAGGAGGAGGCCAGAACGACCCTCTACAACAACAATCGGTTCATCTCCAAAGTGGTTGTATATATGGCGTACACTTAATGTTCTTTCTGTTGGGGAACGTAGCAGAAATTCAAAATTTTCCTACGTATCACCAAGATCTATCTATGGAGAGACTAGCAACGAGGGGAAGGAGAGTGCATCTACATACCCTTGTAGATCGCTAAGCGGAAGCGTTCAAGTGAACGGGGTTGATGGAGTCGTACTCGTCGTGATTCAAATCACCGATGATCAAGTGCCGAACGCACGGCACCTCCGCGTTCAACACACGTACAGCCCGGTGACGTCTCCCATGCCTTGATCCAGCAAGGAGAGAGGGAGAGGTTGAGGAAGACTCCATCCAGCAGTAGCACAACGGCGTGGTGGTGGTGGAGGAGCGTGGCAATCCTGCAGGGCTTCGCCAAGCACCACGGGAGAGGAGAAGGACTTAGGAGAGAGGGAGGGGCTGCACCAAAGGCATAAGGTGTGTATCAAGAGGCCCTCCTACCCTCACTATATATAGGAAGCCCAAGGGGGGGTGCGCCAGCCCTAGGAGATCCAATCTCCTAGGGGGCGGCGGCCAGGGGAGGTTTCCCTCCCCCCCAAGGCACCTAGGGGTGCCTTCCCTCCTTGGGACTCTTCCTTAGGGTTCCCCCTTCACCCTAGGCGCATGGGCCATAAGGGAAGTGGCGCCCCAGCCCACTTTGGGCTGGATCCCTTCCCACTTCAGCCCATGGGACCCTCCGGGATAGGTGGCCCCACCCGGTGGGCCCCCAGGACCCTTCCGGTGGTCCCGGTACAATACCGATGACCCCGAAACTTGTCCCGATGGCCGAAATAGGACTTCCTATATATAAATCTTTACCTCCGGACCATTCCGGAACTCCTCGTGACATCCGGGATCTCATCCGGGACTCTGAACAACATTCGGTAACCACATACAAGCTTCCTTTATAACCCTAACGTCATCGAACCTTAAGTGTGTAGACCCTACGGGTTCGGGAGACATGCAGACATGACCGAGACGTTCTCCGGTCAATAACCAACAGCGGGATCTGGATACCCATGTTGGCTCCCACATGTTCCACGATGATCTCATCGGATGAACCACGATGTCAAGGACTTAATCAATCCCGTATACAATTCCCTTTGTCTAGCGGTATTGTACTTGCCCGAGATTCGATCGTTGGTATCCCTATACCTTGTTCAATCTCGTTACCGGCAAGTCTCTTTACTCGTTCCGTAAAACATCATCCCATGATCAACTCCTTGATCACATTGTGCACATTATGATGATGTCCTACCGAGTGGGCCCAGAGATACCTCTCCGTTTACACGGAGTGACAAATCCCAGTCTCGATTCGTGCCAACCCAACAGACACTTTCAGAGATACCTGTAGTGCACCTTTATAGTCACCCAGTTACGTTGTGACTTTTGGTACACCCAAAGCATTCCTACGGTATCCGGGAGTTGCACAATCTCATGGTCTAAGGAAATGATACTTGACATTAGAAAAGCTTTAGCATACGAACTACACGATCTTTGAGCTAAGCTTAGGATTGGGTCTTGTCCATCACATCATTCTCCTAATGATTTGATCCCGTTATCAACGACATCCAATGTCCATGGTCAGGAAACCGTAACCATCTATTGATCAACGAGCTAGTCAACTAGAGGCTTACTAGGGACATGGTGTTGTCTATGTATCCACACATGTATCTGAGTTTCCTATCAATACAATTATAGCATGGATAATAAACGATTATCATGAACAAGGAAATATAATAATGACTAATTTATTATTGCCTCTAGGGCATATTTCCAACAGTCTCCCACTTGCACTAGAGTCAATAATCTAGTTCACATCGCCATGTGATTAACACTCACAGGTCACATCGCCATGTAACCAACATCCAAAGAGTTTACTAGAGTCAATAATCTAGTTCATGTGATTAACACTCAATGAGTTCTGGGTTTGATCATGTTGCTTGTGAGAGAGGTTTTAGTCAACGGGTCTGCAACATTCAGATCCGTATGTACTTTGCAAATCTCTATGGCATCTCCTAGATGCAGCTACCACGTTCTATTTGGAGCTATTCCAAATAACTGTTCTACTTGGAGCTATTCCAAATTGTTGCTCCATTATACGTATCCGACATCTCTACTCAGAGCTATCCGGATAGGTGTTAAGCTTGCATCGACGTAACCCTTTACGACGAACTCTTTTACCACCTCCATAATCGAGAAAATTCCTTAGTCCACTAGTTACTAAGGATAACTTTGACCGCTGTCCTGTGATCCATTCTTGGATCACTCTTGTACCCCTTGACTGACTCATGGCAAGGCACACTTCAGGTGCGGTACACAGCATAGCATACTGTAGAGCCTATATCTTAAGCATAGGGGACGACCTTCGTCCTTTCTCTCTATTCTGCCATGGTCGAGCTTTAAGTCTTAACTTCATACCTTACAACTCAGGCAAGAACTCCTTCTTTGACTGATCCATCTTGAACACCTTCAAGATCATGTCAAGGTATGTGCTCATTTGAAAGTACCATTAAGCGTTTTGATCTATCCTTATAGATCTTGATGCTCAATGTTCAAGTAGCTTAATCCAGGCTTTCCATTGAAAACACTTTCCAAATAACCCTATATGCTTTCCAGAAATTCTACGTCATTTCTGATCAACAATATGTCAACATATACTTATCAGAAATTCTATAGTGCTCCCACTCACTTCTTTGGAAATACAAGTTTCTCATAAACTTTGTATAAACCCAAAATCTTTGATCATCATCAAAGCATACATTCCAACTCCGAGATGCTTACTCCAGTCCTTAGAAGGATTGCTGGAGCTTTGCATATTTATTAGCATCTTTCAGGATTGACAAAAACCTTCCGGTTGTATCATATACAACCTTTCCTCAAGAAAATCATCGAGGAAACAATGTTTTGACATCCTATCTGCAAGATTTCATAAATAATGCAGTAATCGCTAATATAATTCCAACAGACTCTTAGCATCGCTACGAGTGACAAAGTCTCACCGTAGTCAACTCCATGAACTTGTCGGGAAACACCTTAACGACAAGTCGAGCTTTCTTAATGGTGACACTTACCATCATTGTCTATCTTCCTTTTAAAATCCATCTGTACTCAATAGCATTACGACCATCGAGCCGTTCTGCCAAAGTCTACACTTTGTTTTCATACATGGATCCTCTCTCGGATTATATGGCCTCGAGCCATTTATCGGAATCCGGGCCCACCATCGCTTCTCCATAGCTCGTAGGTTCATTGTTGTCTAGCAACATGACTTCCAAGACAGGATTACGTACCACTCTGAAGTAGTACGCATCCTTGTCATCCTACGAGGTTTGGTAGTGACTTGATCTGAAGTTTCATGATCACTATCATAAGCTTCCACTTCAATTGGTGTAGGTGCCACAGGAACAACTTCCTGTGCCCTGCCACACACTAGTTGAAGAGACGGTTCAATAACCTCATCAAGTCTCCACCATCCTTCCACTCAATTCTTTCAAGAGAAACTTTTCCTCGAGAAAGGACCCGATTCTAGAAACAATCCTTTATTGCTTTTGAATCTGAGACAGGAGGTATACCCAACTGTTTTGGGTGTCCTATGAAGATGCATTTATCCGCTTTGGGTTCGAGCTTATCAACCTGAAACCTTTTCACATGAGCGTCGCAGCCCCAAACTTTTAAGAAATGACAGCTTAAGGTTTCTCTAAACCATAGTTCATACGGTGTCATCTCATTGGAATTACGTGGTGCCCTATTTAAAGTGAATGTGGTTGTCTTTAATGCCTAACCCATAAACTATCATGGTAATTCGATAAGAGACATCATGGTATGCATCATATCCAATAGGGTGCAGTTATGATGTTCGGACACACCATCACACTATGGTGTTTCAGGCTGTATTAGTTTTGAAACAATTTCCACAATGTCTTAATTCTGTGCCAAACTCGTAATTCAGATATTCATCTCTATGATCATATCATAGATATTTTATCCTCTTGTCACGACGATCTTTCAACTTCACCCTGAAATTACTTGAACCTTTCAATAATTCAGACTCGTGATTCATCAAGTAAATATACTCAACATCTACTCAAATCATCTGTGAAGTAAGAACATAACATATCCACTACATGCCTCAGCACTCATTGGACTGCACACATCAAAATGTATTACTTCCAACAAGTTGCTTTCTAGTTCCATTTTACTAAAAACGAGGCTTTCAGTCATCTTGCCCATGTGGTATGATTTGCATGTCTCAAGTGATTCAAAAACAAGTGAGTACAAAACGGTCCATTTGCATGGAGTTTCTTCATGCATGTATACCAATAGACATGGTTCGCATGTCTCAAACCTTTCAAAAACGAGTGAGCCCAAAGATCCATCAACATGGATCTTCTTCATGCGTTTTATACCGATATGACTTACGTGGCAGTGCCACAAGTAGGTGGTACTATCATTACTATCTTTTGGCATGAACATGTGTATCACTACGATCGAGATTCAATAAACCATTCATTTTAGGCGTAAGACCATTGAAGGTATTATTCAAATAAACAGAGTAACCATTATTCTCCTTAAATGAATAACCGTATTGCGATAGGCATAATCCAATCATGTCTATGCTCAACGCAAACACCAATCTCGATGGTAGAGGGAGCGTGCGATGCTTGATCATATCAACATTGGAAACACTTCCAACACATATCGTCAGCTCACCTTTAGCTAGTCTCCGTTTATTCCGTAGCTTTTATTTCGAGTTACTAACACTTAGCAACCGAACCAGTATCTAATACCCTGGTGCTACTAGGAGTACTAGTAAAGTACACATCAACACAATGTATATCCAATATACTACTATCGACTTTGCCAGCCTTCTCATCTACCAAGTATCTAGGGTAATTCTGCTCCAGTGGCTGTTCCCCTTATTACAGAAGCACTCAGTCTCGGGTTTGGGTTCAACCTTGGGTTTCTTCACTAGAGCAGTAGCTGAATTGCCGTTTCATGAAGTGTCCCTTTTGCCCTTGCCCTCCTTGAAACTAGTGGTTTCACAAACCATCAACAATTGATGCTCCTTCTTGATTTCTACTTTTGTGGTGTCAAACATCGCGAATATCTCAAGGATCATCATATATGTCCCTGATATATTATAGTTCATCACGAAGCTCTAGCAGCTTGGTGGTAATGACTTCGGAGAAACATCACTATCTCATCTGGAAGATCAACTCCCACTCGATTCAAATGATTGTTGTACTCAGACAATCTGAGCACAAGCTCAACAATTGAGCTTTTCTCCTTAGTTTGCAGGCTAAGAAAATCGTCGGAGGTCTTATACCTTTTGACGTGGGCACGAGCCTGAAATCCCAATTTCAACCCTCAAAACATCTCATATGTTTTGCGACGTTTCCAAAACATCTTTGGTGCCTCAACTCTATACCGTTTAACTGAACTATCATGTAGTTATCAAAACGTGTATGTCAGATGTTCGCAACATCCACAGACAACGTTCGAGGTTCAGCACACTGAGCGGTGCATTAAGGACATAAGCCTTCTATGAAGCAATGAGGACAATCCTCGGTTTACGGACCTAGTCCGCATAATTGTTACTATCAACTTTCAACTAAATTTTCTCTAGGAACATATCTAAACAGTAGAACTGAAGCGCGAGCTACGACATAATTTGCGAAGATCTTTTGACTATGTTCAGGATAATTAAGTTCATCTTATGAACTCCCACTCAGATAGACATCCCTCCAGTCATCTAAGTGATTACATGATCCGAGTCAACTAGGCCGTGTCCGATCATCACGTGAGACGGACTAGTCATCATCGGTGAACATCTTCATGTTGATCGTATCTACCATACGACTCATGCTCGACCTTTCGGTCTCTGTGTTCCGAGGCCATGTCTGTACATGCTAGGCTCGTCAAGTTAATCCTAAGTGTTTTGCATGTGTAAAACTGTCTTACACCCGTTGTATGTGAACGTAAGGATCTATCACACCCGATCATCATGGCGTGCTTCGAAACGACCAACTGTAGCAACGGTGCACAGTTAGGGGAGAACACTTCTTGAAATTTTAATGAGGGATCATCTTATTTACTACCGTCGTTCTAAGCAAATAAGATGTATAAACATGATAAACATCACATGCAATCAAGTAGTGACATGATATGGCCAATATCATATAGCTCCTTTGATCTCCATCTTGGGGCTCCATGATCATCTTGTCACCGGCATGACACCATGATCTCCATCATCGTGTCTTCTTGAAGTTGTCATGTCATCTATTACTTCTACTACTACAGCTAACGGTTAGCAATAAAGTAAAGTAATTACATGACGTTTAAGTTGACACGCAGGTCATAAATAAATAAAGACAACTCCTATGGCTCCTGCCGGTTGTCATACTCATCGACATGCAAGTCGTGATTCCTATTACAAGAACATGATCAATCTCATACATCACATATATCATTCATCACATCCTTTTGGCCATATCACATCACATAGCATACCCTGCAAAAACAAGTTAGACGTCCTCTAATTGTTGTTTGCATGTTTTACGTGGTTGCTATGGGTTTCTAGCAAGAACGTTTCTTACCTACGCAAAAACCACAACGTGATATGCCAATTGCTATTTACCCTTCATAAGGACCCTTTTCATCGAATCCGATCCGGCTAAAGTGGGAGAGACAGACACCCGCCAGCCACCTTATGCAACTAGTGCATGTTTGTCGGTGGAACCGGTCTCACGTAAGAGTACGTGTAAGGTTGGTCCGGGCCGCTTCATCCCACGATGCCGCCGAATCAAGATAAGACTAGTAACGGCAAGTAAATTGACAAAATCAACGCCCACAACTACTTTGTGTTCTACTCGTGCATAGAAACTACGCATAGACCTAGCTCATGATGCCACTGTTGGGGAACGTAGCAGAAATTCAAAATTTTCCTACGTATCACCAAGATCTATCTATGGAGAGACTAGCAACGAGGGGAAGGAGAGTGCATCTACATACCCTTGTAGATCGCTAAGCGGAAGCGTTCAAGTGAACGGGGTTGATGGAGTCGTACTCGTCGTGATTCAAATCACCGATGATCAAGTGTCGAACGCACGGCACCTCCGCGTTCAACACACGTACAGCCCGGTGACGTCTCCCATGCCTTGATCCAGCAAGGAGAGAGGGAGAGGTTGAGGAAGACTCCATCCAGCAGTAGCACAACGGCGTGGTGGTGGTGGAGGAGCGTGGCAATCCTGCAGGGCTTCGCCAAGCACCACGGGAGAGGAGAAGGACTTAGGAGAGAGGGAGGGGCTGCACCAAAGGCATAAGGTGTGTATAAAGAGGCCCTCCTACCCTCACTATATATAGGAAGCCCAAGGGGGGGTGCGCCAGCCCTAGGAGATCCAATCTCCTAGGGGGCGGCGGCCAGGGGAGGTTTCCCTCCCCCCCAAGGCACCTAGGAGGTGCCTTCCCTCCTTGGGACTCTTCCTTAGGGTTCCCCCTTCACCCTAGGCGCATGGGCCATAAGGGAAGTGGCGCCCCAGCCCACTTTGGGCTGGATCCCTTCCCACTTCAGCCCATGGGACCCTCCGGGATAGGTGGCCCCACCCGGTGGGTCCCCAGGACCCTTCCGGTGGTCCCGGTACAATACCGATGACCCCGAAACTTGTCCCGATGGCCGAAATAGGACTTCCTATATATAAATCTTTACCTCCGGACCATTCCGGAACTCCTCGTGACGTCCGGGATCTCATCCGGGACTCTGAACAACATTCGGTAACCACATACAAGCTTCCTTTATAACCCTAGCGTCATCGAACCTTAAGTGTGTAGACCCTACGGGTTCGGGAGACATGCAGACATGACCGAGACGTTCTCCGGTCAATAACCAACAGCGGGATCTGGATACCCATGTTGGCTCCCACATGTTCCACGATGATCTCATCGGATGAACCACAATGTCAAGGACTTAATCAATCCCGTATACAATTCCCTTTGTCTAGCGGTATTGTACTTGCCCGAGATTCGATCGTTGGTATCCCTATACCTTGTTCAATCTCGTTACCGGCAAGTCTCTTTACTCGTTCCGTAACACATCATCCCGTGATCAACTCCTTGATCACATTGTGCACATTATGATGATGTCCTACCGAGTGGGCCCAGAGATACCTCTCCGTTTACACGGAGTGACAAATCCCAGTCTCGATTCGTGCCAACCCAACAGACACTTTCAGAGATACCTGTAGTGCACCTTTATAGTCACCCAGTTACGTTGTGACTTTTGGTACACCCAAAGCATTCCTACGGTATCCGGGAATTGCACAATCTCATGGTCTAAGGAAATGATACTTGACATTAGAAAAGCTTTAGCATACGAACTACACGATCTTTGAGCTAAGCTTAGGATTGGGTCTTGTCCATCACATCATTCTCCTAATGATGTGATCCCGTTATCAACGACATCCAATGTCCATGGTCAGGAAACCGTAACCATCTATTGATCAACGAGCTAGTCAACTAGAGGCTTACTAGGGACATGGTGTTGTCTATGTATCCACACATGTATCTGAGTTTCCTATCAATACAATTATAGCATGGATAATAAACGATTATCATGAACAAGGAAATATAATAATAACTAATTTATTATTGCCTCTAGGGCATATTTCCAACACTTTCAACTGATGGTGAAGGTCGCCCTTCACCTTCTCCTCCTCCTTTACCAAGTTCCCAGAGGAGGATAAGAGGAAGGACGATCCCTACGATAACAGTCGGTATCCTCCTCTCAAAACAACTCTCATCTCCCCTCCCCCCCTCCCCCCCGAAGAAAGAATGTAGCTAACATTATCAGCAGACTAATTAAGTATCACGTGTAAAACACATTAAATATCTAGATAACAATATCAACATCACTATGTTAAAATTTGGGCAAGAACTATGCTTTAAAATGGGCATATTAAGTGCTAGAAATTTGGTGAAACGGAAATAAATCAACGTTTTGCCAAAACATTAGCTCTTATTATGAATCCTTGTAAAGAAAGTTCCTATAACCTACGTTCTACGTTCTACGAATATGAATGATAAAGTTCCTATAACTACGGTCTACTAACAATATCAACATCACTACATAGAAATTTGGGCATGAACTATGCTTTAAAGGTCATATAATCTACGGTGTACGATCTACAAATATGAATAGGAAAATTTCTACAATCTACGAACAAAGAATGTAACTACAATCTACAATCTACAAACCCTAGCCGTAACCCGGCCCTAACCCACGTACTCTAACTCTAACCCTAGCTCCCCTGCCAATGTAGGTGGGGGCCATGGCCGGGACCGCTGGTGTGGGTGACGGCCACAGTGGGGGCGGCGAGATCGTACCGATCCCATGGCAGCGGCGACGGTGGGGCGGCGAACACGATGGCGGGACCGACATGGACGGCGAATGTGACCGGCGGGGCCGATGGGTGCATGTAACAGGACGGCGACGCCGACGGGGGTGTCTGAGAGGACGGCGGGTCCGACGGGGCCGGCGCAGAGGACGGCGAAGCAAAGGCGACGACGGCGCCCAGAGCGAGATCCATGGGACAGTGCGAGTGAAGTGTGGAGGACGACGGGGTGCGCGTGGGGATAAAACGTTTCTGTGCTGCGATGGGCGGCAACTAGCGACTGCCACAGCTATGTTCTGACAAAATGGATGGCTGGCAAGGATAACTAGTGGTGGTTGCTAGGAATTTCCGGCCACTACGACGGCATCTGCATGTGGCGGGCGCTAGGAACCGCCCGTCACAGCTGAGTTACGCAGACTAGTCCCGCCTGGGTGAACATACGTGTGGCGGGTGGTCCTCTGCGCCCGCCACAGTTAGTCAGTTTACTATGGCGGGTAGGTTTTGCTACCCGCCACTGCAAGTTTTCAAAAATAGTTGTGGCGGGTGCCCTGTCTCGCTCGCCACTCAATGGGGTTCACCTACAAGCCCTTTCCAGTAATGCGGGATCGACAGATCTGGAGCTGGAGGACTTGGATCCACTGCCTGCCATGCTGGAGACGAATTTAGGTGGCAGAGGGATGTGGAGGGGAGAGGAGTGAAGTGGTTAGGGTTTGTTACGGCGAGCAGATGAAGAAAAATTTATGTGGGGTCAGATGGGCCAGCGTGGGCCAGATACAACGTGGCGGGCGTGTCCGAACGCCTCATAGTTGAGCTGAATACAAGGGGTGCCGGTTAGCCCGAACATTTGAGGATCATTTGAAGGGGTTGCCCAGGTTAAAAAAATCATGACCGGACGGTGACCGGGCAGCCCGCCCGGATGTATGAGACTTCCCGCTGTAGATGCTCTTAGGATTAGGATTCTGATCGCTTGTCCGAAAGCGGACCGGTCGTGCAGGTCGGTACCGGCCGGCGACTAGCTTGTACGTGGCGGCGCCGTTGACCGTCTTGTACTTCTAGTAGCCGTTGCTATCCAGACGAGCTATCTGTATACCTGGCCCGCGTATTGGCTGTCACTCGTGGCTCGCGCTCGCTCGGTCACCATCCAACTTTATTTGATTCAGCAAAGCTTCTCGATCGTGTAGAGCTAGCAAGCCACAAACAAACCAGTGTCACGTCATCACCGGACAGTAACTTGTCTTGTAAAACTCACGTTTTCTTTCTTTATACTTTCATAGCGAGAGGTCCAACGTCTCCGATTTCCTAAACCCTGCCACACAATCAACAAAAAATTACCGTCGGATAACTGCATGTTGGTTTTAAATTGCCCTTTTGCTGCCCTCCTTTTGGGTAGCATTTAAAGTCCCTCGCAAACAAGTACTCGACCCCTTCGTCCGGAAATACTTGTTGTAAAAATAGATACAAATGAATGTATCTAGAACTAAAATACATCTAGATACATTCATTCATCGGACAAGTATTTCTGGATGAAGAAAGCAGCACAACAAATATGTTGCGGAAACTGGTTGGTTGAGGTCAACCCAAAAAATAAAGTTAGATTTGATATGGAGCATGCGCTTTAGTGTGGGCGAATTAGAGTTGCCAAAATGATTGTGTTTTGAACAGGTTGAAACTTCCAAACAATACAGACGCAGATATTCATATATACGCGCGCACACTCTTTCCTCTTTGCAGGCTATTTTTGAAACTAAGAGAGAGATCCATGTGTGGGAGAACTGGAGTTTCTCACCAGTCCATGAATTTTATGTGCAACTAGTGAAAGAGGATTGCACATGCTATGTTCAAGCATCGTCGTGGAGTTGTCTTGGTTTGTGGGTTATGTTCCTGCTTGCTGCGAGGATGCTGAAGAGTGGCCCTGGATCGTGAGGTGTGGCCTCTTGATTCGGTAACAATGACAACATCAAGAGGAAGTGGGTAGCGGCTGAACTTTGGTAGTGACGACGACAATGAGAAGATTGGTTGGTTGCATGGGCCTGATTGGCGTAGGCTCAATGCTTTTCTCCTGCAATGTTCGTCGTCGGAGTTTGGTCACAAATTGGGTGGTCATTTGTTTGGCATGGGCCAGCATGGGTAACAACGTCCTTTGTGATGGGGCTTCATTGGTGGTCATCAATGAAGACCTCGTAGTCGTAGGCTTCTTGGCAACCTCGATGGTGATTTCCTTCTCGATGATGAGTGTGTGTTTGTGTGCGTAGTCAGAATGGCCAATGTTGCCCTTTGTTGTGGTTGGCTATTGTGACAGTATTCATCTGATTTCCCGCTAATTAATTGGGCAATTCTACTTCTCTTTTATTATTGGGACCGGAGAAGTATTTTTGCCTCCGTTTCAAAAAAATAAAATTCAACAAGAATAAAATGAGGATGGAATTATATTAAAAATAACAAAAAAAATCATGGCACTAAAGAAACATAAATCCTGCAAATAACAATGAAAATCAGCAAAACTGATTAGGCACGTCACATTCGCCAAAGCGCCATGTTTTTTTAGAAAAGAAGGATGACCCCCGGCCTCTGCATCTGGGAGATGCATGCGGTCACTTAATTGATTATTGTCGAGGACTTTACAAAGTATTACAACAATATGGCCGAATCCACCATCTTGGTTACATATGCCACTACTCCTATCTATATGATGAAGGGGTGCTACCTGGGCCAAATACCCAGACCACTCACTTAAGCCTATCGTCAAAAGCCAGAAACCTCAGCCAAGCCACATATCGGGTCTGGGGCATAAACAGGCCTGACGCACTCACAAGTGTCGCCGCCGCCATCCTCCACAGGTCCATCTTCAGAGCAGATATTGAGGCTTCTACCTTGTCAGGCCACTCTGTTATCGACGCCACCATGACGTCAGACAACTACCTCCTCCTGCGCGAGTCCATCACTGCTCATCGGGCGCCGAGTCTCCACTACGCCACGCCGCCGAGATCCGCCGTCATCAATGTGTAGAATGAAGCACCGCTCCACCAAAAAAGCCGCCCATTGGTCCCTCGATCCCGTGAATGCCTCCAAAAATGACGCCCCCAAGGAGGAAACGACACCAACGCGCCACCGTCATCCGATCTACTAATCTAGGGTTTCCCCCGGAGGTAGCAGATAGAGGTCTGGAGCTTCTCCGCGGTGATGCCTTCAAGAAGGTAATGACACAAAAGAGTGCCGCCAACGCCGGTCTTGGCATCAAGCCGAGAACAAGGTTTTCACCTGGATCCGCTCGAAAAACCTCCATCAAGCATCGTGTGCACGGGTCGCCGCTGTTGAGTATATTGTGTACGTGTATATTTGTGTGTAGGGCCCACCTCCTGTTTCCTTTGTATAGTTGAGGTTATGGCCCACCTCTGTACTTATATATACGTGCCTGGTGCACCGATCAATACATTGAGATTGCACAGCCCATATCTTGTCCTTCTACATGGTATCTATCGCAGCACAATCCTAAACCCTAAGCCGCCGCCGCCACTCCCCGCCGCCGCCACCAGCCGCCGCCGCCGCCTCCCCGGTCGCCGTCGCCACCGCTGGTCGCCGCCGCCTCTCCCCACCTCCTCGCACGCCGGCGCCGCCGCCTCTTCCCGAGGCCGCCGCCGCCGCGACTCCCGCTTCCGCCCGCGCCCCATCTCTCCCTCCTACCCGCGCCGCACCCTCCCCTTCCACCCGCGCCGCACCCGCACCTTCCCCTGCGCCGCCGCACCTCCTAGTCCGCGCCGCCGCACCTCCCAAACCCTAATCCTCGCCATGAGTTCCTCCTCGTCCACCGTCTCCAACCCGTTCGCCGGTCCCGATGTCACCCTCGTCCGCGACCTCAACATCCATGAGCGTGTCCCGGTCAAGCTTGATCACACCACCGCGTCCTACTCTGCTTGGAAGCGGTATTTTTCGCTTGTGTTCCGTGAGTACCTCCTGCACGGCCACGTGGACGGCACCGTCGACTCGGCGCTCATGATCAACGACGAGGAGTGGATGATCCTCGATGCCACCATCATCCGCTGGTTCTACCTCACCATCTCCAGCGACCTCTTCCACACCTGGTGAACGACGAGGACGATGCCTATGCGGTCTGGACCAAGCTCAACGGCCTCTTCACCGACAATCAGCTGCAGCGCAAGGTCCTGCTCTATGGTGAGTTTTACGGGTGCCAGTAACTTGACTCATCCATCGATGATTTTTGCATGCGCCTCAAGAAGCTCGCCGATGAGCTCCGTGATCTCGGGGAAAAGATCGACGACGAGCTCCTCATCAGCACCCTCTCCGGCGGCCTCAACGAGGACTTCAGGAACGCCGCCTCCAACCTCACCCTCATCCCGGAGCCCACCTTCGTCAAGGTGGTCGCGTACCTCAAGTTGGAGGAGCGCCGGATGCGGGTGGCCCGGACTCGCGCGACCCACACCGCCCTCGTCGCCGGCACCCGCGGGGGTTCGGCCCCGCCACCGCCACGCCCGACGCTGCCCCAGCCAGCGGCGCCCGCCTTCCCGCCCGCACCGGCCGCCCCCTTCCCGCCGCCCCAGCCGGCGGCCAATAGGGGGGTCGTCGCGGCGACCGTCGTGGAGGCCGCAAGCAGGGCGGCGGCGGTGTTCAGGAAGGAGCGCCCCGCCCGCCGCAGCAGGCTTCCCAGCCGGCCCCGTGGTACGCCGGCCAGAATCCATGGACCGGCGTTGTACACGCCTACTCCATGCCGGTTCCTCGGGCCCCTGCCCCGGGCATTCTCGGCACCCGGCCACAGCCGCACCAGGCGTACTACACCGCGCCGCAGCCTTACGCGGCGCCCTATGGTCAGCAGCCGCTGCCAGGTGGGCCGCCGCTGCTGCCCTTGACGGCCGCGCCACCTCTCCCGCCGGCACCGTGGGACCCGGCCCTGTTGGCGGCTCTCCACAATGCTCCCTCCCCGTCCAGCTACATCAGCGGCGGCGACTGGTACATGGATAGCGGCGCCACCGCTCACATGGCGGCGTACCCCGGTAACCTCCATACCGCCCATCCTGTCCACACCTCCCACTGCATCACCGTCGGTGACGGCTCTTTCCTTCCTATCACTCACATTGGTCATACATATTTTCCGTCTAACTCCACTCCTATATCCATGTCCAATATTCTCGTTTCTCCTGAACTTATTAAAAATCTTGTTTCCGTTCGTTCTCTTACACGTGAAAATCCGGTTACCGTTGAATTTGACGAATGTGGTTTTTCTGTTAAGGACGCTCGCACGCGGATGGTGCTCCACCGATGTGACAGCCCCGACGAGCTCTACCCGGTTCACTCTGCCACCTCCACCACTTCCGCCGCCCCCGTCGCCCTCGCCACCGGGGTGGATCTTTGGCATGCTCGCTTGGGTCATCCTAATCCTGCCACCCTTCGCCACATACTTCGGAGTTTTTCTTTCACGTGTAATAAGAACGAGGATCACTCGTGTCATGCATGTCGCCTCGGCAAACATGCTCGTCTTCCGTTTAGGGCTTCTTCTTTTGTTGCATCGTACCCGTTTGAGTTAATTCATAGCGATGTTTGGACCTCTCCTGTTGCCAGTAATACGGGCTTTCTTTATTATCTTGTCATACTTGATGATTTTTCGCATTATGTGTGGACCTTCCCGTTGCGCCGCAAGTCGGATGTTATATCCACTCTCGCCGCGTTCTACTCCTATGTTCTCACGCAGTTTGGTCGTCCCATTCTCGTGTTGCAGACAGACAACGGGAAGGAGTTTGACAACCTCGCCATTCGTAATCTTCTTACCACACATGGCACGATCTTTCATCTCACTTGCCCGTACACCTCGCAACAGAACGGTCGTGCTGAGCGCATCCTTCGCACTCTTAATGACTGCGTTAGGACTCTTCTCTTTCATGCCAATGTGCCTCCGCGCTTTTGACCTGACGCTCTCGTCACCGCTTCTCTCCGCATCAACATCCGCCCATGTCGTACTCGCGGGAACTTTACACCTCATCATCTTCTCTTCGGTGCACCCCCCTCTTATGATGGGCTTCGCATCTTCGGTTGCCTTTGCTACCCTAGCATCGCCGCTACTGCGCCTCATAAGTTTGCACCTCGCTCCGTCGCCTGCATCTTTCTCGGCTACCCACCCAACACTAAGGGCTATCGCTGCTATGATCCCATCTCCCATCGTGTTTTCACCTCCTGACACGTTTACTTTGATGAGATGGTGTTTCCGTTTCAGCAGTAGGTACCCCTGGTCGTCTCGTCACCGCCGGCCACCGGCGGCCCCTCGACGACTCCGTCAGGCGGACGGTCCAGTTCGGCCTGTGGACCGCCTCCAGGCTTTGGCGGTCCTCGCGCCCTCACGGCGGCACCCGTCCCCTCGGCCTCCCCGGCGGCTCTGACGGTGCCCCTGGCGCCCCTCCCTCACCCGCCGCGGGATCGGGCGCGGCCGGCTCGGCTGCTTCCTCGGCCGCCTCGACGCCCGCCGCCTCGCCGGCCCCGACGCCGGTCGCCTCGCCGGCCCCGACGCCGGCCGCCTCGCCGGCTCACTCGCCGGCCCCGACGCCGGTCGCCTCGCCGGCCCCAACGCCGGCCGCCTCGCCGGTGGCTCCGCTGATGCCCTCTGGCCCCGTCACCCGCGCTCGTACCGGCGTTCATCATCCGAGCCTCCGGTACACGAGTGACGAGTACATCCTCGCCGCCTCCACTGCGGAGCCGTCGCCTCTTCCCGTGTACGCCCGCGCCGCCCTACGTGATCCTCACTGGCTTGCAGCGATGCAGGAAGAGTTCGATGCGCTCCAACGGAATCGTACTTGGACACTGGTTCCCCGGCCTCCTCGCGCCAACGTCATCACCGGCAAGTGGGTCTTTCGCCATAAGACCCGCTCGGATGGCACTCTCGAGCGCTACAAGGCTCGCTGGGTGGTCCGTGGTTTCCGCCAGCGCGTTGGAGTGGACTTCACCGAGATGTCCGCCCCGGTTGTAAAACCGGGCACGATCCGCACCGTCCTCCAGCTCGCCGTGTCCCGCGGCTGGCCCGTTCATCAGATGGATGTCTCCAACGCCTTTCTCCATGGCCATCTTGAGGAGCAGGTGTATTGTGATCAACCCACTGGTTTCGTCGACGCCTCACTTCCCGGCCATGTGTGTCTGCTGTCCCGCTCTCTTTACGGGTTCAAGCAGGCACCCCGCGCCTGGTACCAGCGGATCGCCGGGTTTCTTCAGACACTGGGCTTCAGCGTTACTCGCTCGGACGCCTCACTGTTTGTCTATCGCCACGGTGACACGACTGCATATTTGCTGCTTTACGTCGACGACATCATCCTGACGGCCTCCTCCGCAGTTGTTCTTCAGCAGATTACTCTCCGGCTGCGTGACGAGTTTGCTATTAAGGACCTGGGTGCTCTACATTATTTCCTTGGCATTGAGGTCGTTCGGCGCCCGGACGGTTTCTTTCTTCATCAGCAGAAGTATGCACATGAGCTTCTTGAGCGTGCCGGTATGCTCAACTGTCATCCTGTTGCTACTCCTGTTGACACGAAGGCCAAGGTCTCTGCTCTTGAGGGCTCGCCTGCATCGGATGCTCCTTTCTACCGGTCTATTGTCGGCGCTCTTCAGTACTTGACTCTCACTCGACCGGATCTTCAGTGTGTTGTTCAGCAGGTGTGTCTCCACATGCACGCCCCTCGTGACTCTCATTGGACTCTCGTGAAGTGGATCCTTCGCTACATCCGCGGCACGATGACCCTCGGGCTGACACTCACGGCGTCTACTTCTCTGAAGATGGTGGCCTACTCCGATGTTGACTGGGTTGGCTGCCCTGACACTCGTCGGTTCACCTCCGGCTACTGCGTCTACCTCGGTCCTTCACTCGTCTCGTGGTCGTCTAAGCGACAACCCACAGTTTCGCGCTCCAGCGCGGAGGCTGAGTACCGAGCTGTGGCCAACGCCGTTGCCGAGTGCACCTGGCTACGACAGTTACTGCAGGAGCTGCATCACGACGTGTCCCAGGCTACGGTTGTCTACTGTGACAACGTCTCTGCGGTGTACCTCTCCGCCAACCCTGTTCATCATCGCCGGACTAAACACATCGAGCTGGACATTCACTTTGTGCGCGAGCAGGTGGCTCTTGGACGCATGCGGGTTCTCCATGTGCCGACCGCTCAGCAGTTCGCCGATGTGATGACGAAGGGACTGCCGACTTCTACCTTCGAGGAGTTTCGTTCTAGTCTTTGCGTCACTGGCGCCGCTTCGACTGCGGGGGGGGGGGGGGGGGGGGGGGGGGGGTTGAGTATATTGTGTACGTGTATATTTGTGTGTAGGGCCCACCTCCTGTTTCCTTTGTATAGTTGAGGTTGTGGCCCACCTCTGTACTTATATATACGTGCCTGGTGCACCGATCAATACATTGAGATTGCACAGCCCATATCTTGTCCTTCTACAGCCGCTGATCTGAGCCGCCGCACATCAAGCAAGCCGCACCGGGCAGATCAGATCTGTCCGGAGGGCAAACCACTCATGGCGCCGATCCAACCACCAGGCCCACCATGCCGCCACCACCGATCCGAGGTCAGATGGTCCGTCGCTGCAAATCCGGCCGCCGCTGCCGAACGCAGCCAAGGCCGCTGCCCGACGCAGGGCCGGCCGCCACACCCGCCACCACCACCGCCCTAGGACGAGGCCGCCGCCGGTCAAGGCAGGCCCGCCACGCCACGGAGGCCAGATCGGCCATGCCACCACACGCCACGGGGCTTCGCACCGCACCCATGGCGCGGGAGAGAGGGAAGGCCCCCGCCACCGCCGTCAGCCCCCGGGCAATAGGCCGGCGGCGTCCTTCGACGGCGGCGGAGGGAGGGATGGAAGGACGGGGAGCCCCCGGCGGCTAGGGTTGGGATCCCGCCCGAGTCGCCCGAGCAGGGGCGACGCGGGGGGAGCGGGGACCTCCTCCTCCTGCAGGTTTGCCCGGCCAAAGCGCCATGTAGCATTGTGATGTTGCTCTCGCTATATGCCACCACATGCATTGTTCTTAATATTCCCTACCAATTGCAAACCGTGAGTGGATGTGACGCGCTAAACCTTTTTGACAACAGTATGAAGCGGAGAAAGTGAGCTGAAAAGCACTTCGAACTGAAAAGCAGAGCAATACTGGCATGTGTTGGATGTTCACACACATGTTAGTTAGAATACATGCATTGACGTGACGTGCTGAACGGCTTTTAACGCAAATGTGAGCAAATCTAAGCTCACCGAACGACCCAAAAATAGCAAGTAGTAACGCTGGCAACGCTGTGTTCTTAATTTAATTTGTGGCCAGAGGCATGTAGACGACAACACATGCGTTCTACGTACGCAGGACTATCGTACGGGCGAACATTCACAAAGGATAAAAGAAATGCAGACTTATCTGTATGTGATTGCAAAATGGGACTAGGACAAAAGAAATGCAGACTCATGTGTACTATTCCCTCCGTTCCAAATTACTTATCGCAGATATGGATGTAACTAGATGTATTTTAGTTCTAGATACATCTATTTCTTCAACGAGTAATTTGGAACGGAGGGAGTATTTGACTGCAAAATAGGGACCTGCTACTGTTCAGTTGCTTGCATTTTTTTTTGCAAGAAGTTGTTTGCACTGTTGTGAAGGTCACTCGAGTTTTAAACCTTGCTGTTGATGTGTTCCCTCGCCCAGTTGCCTAGCTAGTTTGCCGCCGCCCGGTCATCCATCAACCACCACACCCCCCCCCCCCCCCCCCCCCCCCGGTTGATTCATTTGCAGTTGTTGTTGCAAACACGTGCAGATTAAGGTATTAATTAATCCGTCATCTGTGCAAAGCTATCTTGAAAAGAATTCAAAGAACCCATCATGGGGGAATATTTCCATGGCCTAGCCTAGCCCTGCAGTTTAATAAATTCTTAGGGCATTCTAAAAAGGTAAAGTTCCTAGCCATCTAGCTAGGGAGAGCACGTGTGTGGAATTTAAGCACCATTTTGCAAAGAAGCTTCACTTGCCCAGAATGCACACGGCATAAACAAGGGCATTAATTTGTAACCGAAAGTGCCCTCGGTGAGTATAAATCTTTGAACACGTACATTAATATTATTTTCATGTTGTTTATCAGATATGCGGTGCATATATTTATATTATCATGTTGTTTACAAAGAAGTTATCAGGAGTATATTTTCAACAACTTTTTTGTTAGAGTCAAAAAGATATTACTATGTTTGTACATAAGTTATCAAGCCTACGATGCTCAAGTGACGAAGGTTCATGCGGGCTTCAACGAGTTTGTACAAAATCAAAATTGCAATTTACATGTAATTTTAGTTGAACCATACACACCCAATTGCTAGCAGAGTTGGTTAGTCTTGTACGGTTTGAATGACGATGGCGCAAATCAACATGTGGTTCGATGGTTAGGAGGACAGCGGTATCCCCAACCGACTAGAGTTCAAGTACTAGACTTGACAATGGCTTTCATGACGTCTATAGCGATTTCGGCAATCTCAAGATGATGTGCCGGGCTAGTCGCTCGCAGTCGTTTATAGGGATAGACTATGCGTGCGTGCATGCGTTCATAGAATGACTTCGACGGTGCTAAAAAAAAAAAAAGAATGATGAGGGCTAGAGTTCGAGTCCTATTCAACAGGCATAAATTTTGAGCCCCATTAATCCCACCAATTAAGAGACCAAGTTTTAATTGTATACCTAGTATTAGGAGACAGAGAATTAATCATGCCAATTAAATCATGACGATTAATAAGGAGATACAAAAGTGGAGCATGATCTAGATGGACGAGACTTGCCTGTTCCCCGTGCGTGCGCCCAGATTAACAGCAATAAATGCTTTCGGTAATGTTGCGAAAAGTGTGGTGTGATGATTACTTTTCCCGTGTAATGTACCCTTGCTGGCGCACCACATATTATATGTGGTATATACTACTCCCTCCATTCCATAATGTAGTGCTTCCTCTATCCACGTGCTCCAACTTTAACCGTAAATTTAACTACCAAGACCGATTGCGGCGGGAGCAAAAATTATATCAGTGAATTCGTATTCAAAAGAAGTTTTCAATTATATAATTTTTTTCTCCCGCCGCAGTTGGTCTCGTAGGTTAAATTTATGGTCAAAGTTGGACCTCGGGAAGCGCGGGCGCACTATATTTTGGAATGAAGGGAGTATAAGCTATCTAGGGAAGAATGAAAAAGGTTCCTTGCGGTGCACCACATGGTCTATACGGTGACCTCTTTCAAAAAGAATAGAGAAAAGTCGTGGCAGCGGGGAACATTTTCATGGCCTAGCCGACCCCTACAGTTTAGTTAAATTCCAGGGATATTTAAAAAAGGTTAAATTCGTAACTATAAAAATGGTTAGTTTCGCAGGGCCATCTAGCTAGGGAATTTAGCCAGCTAACAGTGTGTGGAATTTAATTAAGCAACATTTTGCAAGGAAGCTTCATGATGCTCATACCCAGGATACGCACGGCATAAGCAAGGGCATATACTCTATTTGTAACCGAAAGCGCCCGCGGTGAGTATAAATCTTTGAGCACGTACGTTGGTATTTCCACAAAAGGATCTGGAAATATGCATGCAATGCCTGACGCGGGAATGAGAATCTGGACCCTTTTTTTTGGACCTCAATAAGTCCCGGACGTTTTGGAATTGAAGTATGCAAATCCGAACTCTTTTCATGACAACTTTAATCAAGGCGTTGTTGACAAAACATGGCAATTTTCTGATAAAAATCAAACTGAAACAAAGTTGTCATGTGTTAACAACTAAAGTTGCCACCTCGCAGCAATTAAAGTTGCCATAAAAAAACATTCAGGATGACCTGCTTAAATTCCGAATCGCTCGGGATTTATCTATTCCGTTTTTTGAACTTAATGAGAATCTGACTTAAACATGTAATCAGTGGCATTGTAATTAAGGTAGCAGAGAAAGCTCACGATCAATCAATCAGAAATATTCCCTGACCGGTCTGAAAAATCGTTCGCCGGAGCTCGCAGATCATGATCATTGCGGCCCGCGTTTGACCGAGAAATTTGAAGCTCCGTACGCAAGTGAAAACGAGACGGGGGAGGAGAAGAATGGGACGAGCACCCGATGCTTCCACTCGGGGAGCCAAGCCGCGTACTACCACTGCTGCTGCGTGCCCGGCCGCTGCCAGCCTCCGACCATTCCTCGCCGGGAGGGATCGATCGGTGACCAGTCAAACCTACCTACTCCCCCTTCACGCCTCCGTCCATGGCTCATCTCCTCCCCATCTCCTCTATATAAACCCACCTACATCACACCATCGAACCAGCAAATCACACCGGCGACCCAGCGACATTCTTCGCTTCATTGAAACCCATCCATCATCGCCACCTTAACTTCTCGATCGAACAGTAGACAAGCACAAGTACGCTAGCTAGCATCAATGGAGCTCGCGGCGGCTCTGCACGGCGCCGTGCTGGCCACGGCCACGCTGGCCCTCGCCACCTTCGTCTACTTCCTCCACGCGGCGTGGCTGTCGCCGTCGGCCACGCGGCGCCGGCTCCGTTCGGTCGGCTTCGGCGGCCCGGCGCCGAAGTTCCCGCTCGGCAACCTCCCCGAGATCGCGGCCTCGCTGGCTGAGAGCAACGGCACGTTACCGGCGGGGGCGGGGGTGACCAGCGACATCCACGGCGCCGTCTTCCCCTACTTTGCGCGGTGGCGCGCAGCGTTCGGCAAGGTGTTCGTGTACTGGCTGGGCGCGGAGCCGTTCCTGTACGTGGCCGACCCGGAGTTCCTCAAGTCCGCCACCGCCGGCGCCATGGGCCGGCTCTGGGGCAAGCCCGACGTGTTCCGCCGCGACCGCATGCCCATGTTCGGCCGCGGGCTCGTCATGGCCGAGGGCGACGACTGGGCCCGCCACCGCCACATCATCGCGCCCGCCTTCTCCGCCACCAACCTCAACGTACGTACTTGTTATACTTACACGTGTAGCGATCTGTGATACTCTGGTCATGCATGCATGCACGCACGCACGCACGCACTGACTTTACATATGTGTGAACTGCAGGACATGATCGGCATCATGGAGGAGACGACGGCGAAGATGCTGGGGGACTGGAGCCAGGCGGTGGCGGCGGCTGGCCGGAGCGCTGGGGCAGTCGTAGATGTGGAGCGGGGCGTGGTGAGGAACGCGGCGGAGATCATCGCCAGAGCCAGCTTCGGCATCGGCGACGAGGGTGGTGCGAAGGTGTTCGAGAAGCTGCAGGCCATGCAGACGATGCTGTTCCGCTCCAACCGCCTCGTCGGCGTGCCGCTGGCCAGGCTGCTCCACCTCCGCAAGACCTACGACGCGTGGAAGCTCGGCCGCGAGATCGACGCGCTGCTGCTCGACATCATCGACTCTCGCCGCCGACGTGCCGGTGGTCAGGAGAAGAAGAACACGGACCTGCTCTCGCTGCTGCTGGCCGGGAACGACGAGGCGGGGGAAGCAGGGAAGAAGAGGCTGATGACGAGCCGGGAGCTGGTGGACGAGTGCAAGACCTTCTTCTTCGGCGGGCACGAGACGACGGCGCTGGCCGTGTCCTGGACGCTGCTCATGCTCGCCGCGCACCCGGAGTGGCAGCGCGCACTCCGGGACGAGCTCCGCGAGGTCACCGCCGACGGCCCCCTCGACGCCGCCGCGCTATCCAAGCTCACCAAGATGGGGTGGGTCCTCAGCGAGGTGCTCCGCCTCTACCCGCCGTCCCCGAACGTGCAGCGGCAGGCCCTGCACGACGTCGCCGTCGACGGCGCCGGCACGACCATCCCGCGGGGCACCAACATGTGGGTGGACGTGGTGGCCATGCACCACGACGAGGCGCTGTGGGGCCCCGACGCGAACGAGTTCCGGCCGGAGCGGTTCGCGGCGGGCGCGCAGGGCGGCTGCCGGCATCGGATGGGGTACCTGCCGTTCGGGTTCGGCGGCCGGATCTGCGTGGGAAGGAACCTGACGGTGATGGAGTACCGGGTGGTGGTGGCCATGGTGCTGCGGCGGTTCGAGCTGGCCGTGGCGCCCGAGTACCGGCACGCGCCGCGTGTCATGCTCTCGCTCCGGCCGTCCGACGGCGTCCAGCTCCTCCTCACGCCGCTGCACCAACACACCAAATAGATGGCCAGCTGGCTTGCACGTGAGCAAGCCCCGGGGGCCGGGGCATGATGATTATATAAACATAGTGAGTAAATTAATTGTAGACAAGCAACATATACAAGTGCTCAACGGAATATATGGAACACTCCATTGCAAAATACTTCACATATTACTTGTTTCATTATCATAGTTTAAACTTTATGAAGTTTGTAATTTCGTAAAAACCTTATTCAAAACAAAACAAATATACCAAGTGAGACTAGTATGCATGCAAATGAGCTGTGCATGCATGAATTGTTATTTTTTTTCTGCATTTTTTTTCGAGGGAGCATGCATGAGGTGTGTCCAGTATCCGAGGGATCCGGCATGCATGCTGTTTGCATGGGGTTAAGTGATCGTTGATCGTACACGTGGTGTCACCAGCCGACCGAGGCGAGGACCGAGGATAGATGCACACGCCGCATGGGGATAGACGCACACGTACGTGCGTGCACGGGCCGGCGTCGTACGTGCAAGATCGTGCGCGCATGTAAGGTTGGAGGTCATTTTCCCGGCATCTTTATTTTTTTTAACACAGTACCCCTATGAGCATCTCCGAAAGACCGAGCCAGCATATCATCTTGAGATTTTACGAAGTCGTCGTAGGCGCCTCGTAGTCGACGGAAACGTCTCCTCCCACTGAAAGCGTATCGCCGGAATTCCTGAAATAAATCCAGGATAAATGCGAACACCAGGATTTAAACCCTGGTGGGTTGGGGATATCACTGTTCACCTAACCATCTCAATCAAAGGTTGGTTCGCCCCGGCATCTTTGTTTTTCTAGACGGTTCCCGTAACTTCATTGATCGGCAACATTAATTAGTTGCCTGAGTAAATTGATTTTGCGGATCATCGCCTCTAAATCTTTTTCTTTTCTTTTGAAATGGAGGTCATTGGCTCTAAGACCCTGTTTGTTTGAGCATTTGCTTCTGCTTTTTTAGCTTCTCCACTTTGACTAAAAAAACCATAAAAGCTTCTAAATAGATGCATTTGGAGCTTTTATAGCATTGGATGAATCAATATAATAATATTTGGCTTTAAAAGCCATAAAAGCTTTGAAACCATCTATGTAGAAGCTTTTAGGGTTTTTTGCCCAAAGTGAAAAAAATGTAAAAGTAGAAGCAAAAGCCCAAACAAAGAGGACCTAAAGCTTTTTTTTCTTTTGAAACGGGGATCATCGGCTCCAAATCTAACGGTTGCACCTCCGTCTCCTACATCCAGCCAGATCCAGCGTCTTCCTCTTCCTCCGATCCTCCGATCTAGCGCGGCACTAGCCTCTGTTTGCCGACACCCACCACCATGTTGCTACCCCCGACCATCCCTCTGTCTTGCGTTCGCCGTGGTGTCGCCGTCTTCTGCTTTGGGGTTGTGCCTCCTCTCCCAAATCGACTGACCCAAATTAAAGAAAGCAGGTAACTTGCCAATACCTGTTGTGGATTCTTTTCTTACGTTTACATGCACTGCTATACATCACAAAATTGAACTCCTATAGCTAATCTCTGCTTGCATGTACTCCCTCCGTTCCTAAATATAAGTTTTTTTTAGAGATTTCACTATAGAGATTATATTCGGATGTATATAGACGCTTTTTAAAGTATAGGTTCACTCATTTTGCTCCGAATGTAGCCTATAGTGGAATTTGTTAAAAGACTTATATTTAGGAACGGAGGGAGTATGATGTATGCGCGGTCAAATATGCAAGTTTCCCTGATTAATAAAGGTGCCAGACTCTTGAACAATTTGACCCAAATGTCACTTGTCACCCTCTGTGATCCTCCACGTACGTCACATTATAAGTTCCGTTCGTAAGAGTTTTTTCTTAAAAGATACAACATTATTCTCTGATTTGCGCATAAGATGGAGAAAAGGGATACTACTCCCGTCTATCTGTGATCCTCCACGTACGTCACATTATTCACTATAGATTTTTTTAAATAAATGGTTCACCTCAAGAGCCCGACGTATTTCCATGGCAATGGCACTACTAGCGGATGAATCAATATAATAATATTTGGCTTTAAAAGCCATAAAAGCTTTGAAACCATCTATGTAGAAGCTTTTAGGGTTTTTTGCCCAAAGTGAAAAAAATGTAAAAGTAGAAGCAAAAGCCCAAACAAAGAGGACCTAAAGCTTTTTTTTCTTTTGAAACGGGGATCATCGGCTCCAAATCTAACGGTTGCACCTCCGTCTCCTACATCCAGCCAGATCCAGCGTCTTCCTCTTCCTCCGATCCTCCGATCTAGCGCGGCACTAGCCTCTGTTTGCCGACACCCACCACCATGTTGCTACCCCCGACCATCCCTCTGTCTTGCGTTCGCCGTGGTGTCGCCGTCTTCTGCTTTGGGGTTGTGCCTCCTCTCCCAAATCGACTGACCCAAATTAAAGAAAGCAGGTAACTTGCCAATACCTGTTGTGGATTCTTTTCTTACGTTTACATGCACTGCTATACATCACAAAATTGAACTCCTATAGCTAATCTCTGCTTGCATGTACTCCCTCCGTTCCTAAATATAAGTTTTTTTTAGAGATTTCACTATAGAGATTATATTCGGATGTATATAGACGCTTTTTAAAGTATAGGTTCACTCATTTTGCTCCGAATGTAGCCTATAGTGGAATTTGTTAAAAGACTTATATTTAGGAACGGAGGAAGTATGATGTATGCGCGGTCAAATATGCAAGTTTCCCTGATTAATAAAGGTGCCAGACTCTTGAACAATTTGACCCAAATGTCACTTGTCACCCTCTGTGATCCTCCACGTACGTCACATTATAAGTTCCGTTCGTAAGAGTTTTTTCTTAAAAGATACAACATTATTCTCTGATTTGCGCATAAGATGGAGAAAAGGGATACTACTCCCGTCTATCTGTGATCCTCCACGTACGTCACATTATTCACTATAGATTTTTTTAAATAAATGGTTCACCTCAAGAGCCCGACGTATTTCCATGGCAATGGCACTACTAGCGGATGAATCAATATAATAATATTTGGCTTTAAAAGCCATAAAAGCTTTGAAACCATCTATGTAGAAGCTTTTAGGGTTTTTTGCCCAAAGTGAAAAAAATGTAAAAATAGAAGCAAAAGCCCAAACAAAGAGGACCTAAAGCTTTTTTTTCTTTTGAAACGGGGATCGTCGGCTCCAAATCTAACGGTTGCACCTCCGTCTCCTACATCCAGCCAGATCCAGCGTCTTCCTCTTCCTCCGATCCTCCGATCTAGCGCGGCACTAGCCTCTGTTTGCCGACACCCACCACCATGTTGCTACCCCCGACCATCCCTCTGTCTTGCGTTCGCCGTGGTGTCGCCGTCTTCTGCTTTGGGGTTGTGCCTCCTCTCCCAAATCGACTGACCCAAATTAAAGAAAGCAGGTAACTTGCCAATACCTGTTGTGGATTCTTTTCTTACGTTTACATGCACTGCTATACATCACAAAATTGAACTCCTATAGCTAATCTCTGCTTGCATGTACTCCCTCCGTTCCTAAATATAAGTTTTTTTTAGAGATTTCACTATAGAGATTATATTCGGATGTATATAGACGCTTTTTAAAATATAGGTTCACTCATTTTGCTCCGAAAAAAAATTGTGTTCAAAAAGGGCCCAACCGGGTTCGAACCGGTGACCTATTGATCTGCAGTCAATTGCTCTACCACTGAGCTATGGACCCGTTGATGTTGTTTAATTTAATTAGCCTCTTAATATAAATAGCAGGACGTGCAGCGTAAACAGTTGTTGTCGGTGACAGAAACGAGCCGGTCTGCACAAACACCTTTCAGCACCTGCGTGGCTGCTTCCTCTGCCCAACATTCTCCGTCGATATGATGGTCTTATCTAATTCTTAATCAGCGAGAAGATCCTTAAGCATGTCACTGTCCCGTCTTTGGCCTCGCATTTCCTGCGTCCCCAGCAGCTTATTGGACAGACATTCTCAGTCATGTCGCTCTCTGGTTTGACGAAGCGAGCAGCTGTGCCGGTTTGTAGGGTGTTTAGCAGACCAGGCTAGCTCCATTCCATTCTCCATTTCCATGTAAACGAACCGGAAAATCAACGGGCCGACGGTGCTTTTCTCCGAGACGTACGCGTAGTACGTAGCAAGGCCTTCACGCTTTACCCAGAAAGAGCGTTTCCTTCCATTCAAACTCGACCACGTCCCCGGCCAGAACCAGAAGAGTTCTCGGTTGAACATGCATTGCCCAGACGAGGATTTCTTCTATTCAAACTCAACTTCCACCCCTCCTGCTGAAGTGTTCTTGGTTGAACCTTGAATGGCATGCATATTGGCCGGTGTCGTGGTTGGAACCTGGAGAAGAATACGTGTGCCTCTTGTACTTAGTAGTAGGAGTAGGTTTCTCCTCGCTTTCCCCTCGTATTTTTCCTTGCAAGAAACCGGGTGCGAACCGGTGACATGCATATTGATCTGCAGTCAATTGCTCTACCACTGAGCTATGGACCCACTAACGTAATTTTATTTAATTATAAGAGGACATATCTGTGACAAGACGTGCAACGTAAACTGTTGTTCTAGATGAATATCCAGTGACGGAAACGAGCCGGTCTGCACAAACTCCTTTCAGCACCAGCACATACGGCTGGCCTGTGCCCAAAATTCTCTTCCTCGATCGGATGCTTAGTTAGTCACTTGGTCATCCTTAATCACGTCACTTTCCTGTCTTTTATCTCGCATTTCCCGTGTTACCAGCACGTAATTGGACACACATTCTTTGTCATGTCGCTCTCTGGTTTGACAACAAAGCGGGCTCTGCTCTGTCGGTTTGCCGGGTGATCAGCGGACCAGGTGAGCGCTCCCGGTCCATTCCGTTTCCGTTTCGGAGTAAACGAGCAGGAAATCAACCGACGGACGGTGGTTTTCTCCGAGACGTACCCGGAAAAGGAGAGTTTCTATCCAACTCCATCACGACACCGCCCAGAACCAGAAGAGGTTTTTTGTTTGGACAAAATAACCAGAAGAGTTCTTGGTCGAACATGCATGCATATGCATTACCCAGACCAGGATTTCTTCTATTCAAACTCAACTCACACCCCGGCCGGCCAGAAGAAGAAGAGTTCTTGGTTGAACGCCATGCACCGGTCTTGTCTTGGATACGTAATTGGAACCTGGAGAAGAATACGCGCGTCAGTGCGTCTTGTACTAGTTCAGTAGAGTGCGTTTTTCCTCGCGCTCCATTCATATTTTCTTTATACGCCAGTAGGGATCTGACAATGTATCTTCGGCGTTTTAGTTGTGGTGGGGTGCTAGATTTGGAGTTCGATGGCGTGTCTGGGGTGTTGTCCTGGTCTGATTCGTTCAACGGCAAGGACTTCACATTTGGTGAGCCACCTTGGAGGTCCGCAAAGCTGTATATCAGCGATGGAGCCGCGTCGAGCTTGGGTGAGGAGGTGTTTCGTCATTCTTTTCTTCGGTGGCTGCTGTGGTGGTGCTGGAGGCAGGTGACGGGCGTTGGTGTCAAGCTTAGAGATGTTCTGCTATATTTTCAGTTTTGTCATGTCGGTCTTTACATGACTTGTACTTTGTTCCTTATGATATGAATGCGACACGTATTACCATGCAAAAAAAATTACACAAACCTTTTTCTTATTGCCATTGTACACCACTGGAAAAAAACAACAAGAAAACATCCAAAAAATGCTAACAATGTAAATTACCTAAAAATAGTATATCAACAATCATGAAAACATGGCAACATGGCAAATTGTATAAATTTTGGTAGATACATCATGGAAAATGTAAAAGGTTTGTTCTGCTCACATGCCAAAATTTTGGGGAAATTCCTTTCTAAAAAATAATGGCCAATTTTAGGGGAAAATGTAAAAATTCTCGTTGCAAATTTGTAGGTTTTTACTCGGTCGACATGGCATCAATTGGAAAATTTTAAATTGTCGCATGGCAAATTTTAAATTTTAAAGAAACTTGGAACACATGGCAAAAGATGCTCTAAAAAGAGCAACAACTTGCAATCCTTCAAACACAAATATTACAGTTTGTCTAATTCACATCTAGATATATTTTAAGGATGTCACATCTAAGCTCCCACAAATATATAATGCAGCTACAAGAAATAAAAAAACAAAAATAAAAAATAGATCACAAACAAAGTGGATATCAGCTTAGATGTGACATAATTATGTCACATCTAGATGTGTCCTAAACAAACCCTAAATATAAACCAGTGAACGCATATTAAAGTTGCCATTAAAGAAAGATGTGGACGTGATCTAGACAATTCAAAGGACAAGTGGCCAGACTAAAAGCGATACATTCTTAAGTTGGCATGGACTTGTTTTTTTTCTAGTTTATTTAGATGGCAGTCGGTAGGTTTTGCACGACATTACAAAATGGCTCCGAAAAAATACTTGACATCATATAGAAAAACATTTCCCCCCTAGATTTGCCATGTGACCATAACAAAACTGATAAAAAAATTGACATCGCCATGGGTCTAAAAAGTTTGCCATGTGAGTAGGAAAATTTTGCTGAGCTCTAAAATTTCCCACGGCTCTAACAATTTGCACTTCTATAAAATTTGTCATTGTTAAGCAATATAATTTGCCATGTGAGCGAAAAACAATTGCCATGCTCTAAACTTCCCCATGGCTCTAACAATTTGCCATGGCTCTGAAATTAAAATTGACACGTGGGCATTACACATTTGCAAAAAGCTGTAATGTATGAGAGAACAAAAGATCCTAGATTTGACATGTGAATATTACAAATGGCTGTGAAACTTTTGGAAAACATATTTATTGTTGCCATGTATGGGGACTCTAAACAACATTACAAAATCCTAGATTTGCCTCGATTAGAAAATTTGTTTGTTGTAGATTTTCCATGGGCGCGGAACAAAAACTTATACAAATTTGCCCGTGGTGTAGAGGAAAAACACTGCCATTGCTGTAAAAACAATTCCATGAGAGCAACAAAATTTTGACATGCTCTTAAATTTTCCGTGGCTCTGAAATTTTCCATGGTTTTAAACTTTTTCAGCAAGGAGTAGATACGGCCCATGGCAAATTCCACATTAAATTGTGGGAAGTTTTGAAAAAAAGGTTGTTCTCATGAGAAATTGTTTTAAAATAGTATGTAAATTATATATACCCATGTGGCACACACACACACACACACACACACACACACACACATTGTTGAGGAAATCATTAACTGGTAGCTGCTCAGTTGGCTGGCGAGTAGGGGATTAATCGGTGAATCGGCAAGTTAATCTGCCATTTTATCAATTAATTGGACGATTTTTCAGTTTATCGGCTACTCGGTGACCCTACGAGTAGGGATTAATCGGCAAGTTAACTGGTTAATCGGATGAATTCTTGATATATATATATATATATATATATATATATATATATATATATATATATATATATATATATATATATATAGTGTTGCTATTCATCACCCAGGGTGCAGAATAATTTATTTTTTACCCGAGGTAATCTTACGATCGCTTCATAAACAAATTACGTTTGGAATACAAATAGTTACATTCATATTGATTCACTACATAAAATTTGGTTTAAGAAAACAAAAAAAAGGTTTTGAGACCAAAAATATCGCATTTTTATGTATGTTTTTACGTTTGTAACTTTACATAACATAAAATATTTTTTACGGCAAGTATATATTTTCTTACGTTCTCTTTTTACGTATGAAATCGGACAAAATTTACGAAACCTAAAAATACGATGCATTGACATCAAAATAGAGAGGGGGTGAAGAATAACTATTCCTCACCCAGGGTGACGAATAGCGCGACACTATATATATATATATATATATATATATATATATATATATATATATATATATATATATATATAGACACACACACACAACATGGTAAATATACATATCATGGCAAAATCTTAGAAAAGGTGTTTCCTAATTCATGGCAAATATAGATAATTTTTTTACTAATCAGATAACAAGTTTAGAAAAAATGTGGATATAACAGATTTTTAGCTACCATGGCAAACATGTTATTTACCATCAAAATAGAAAATGAGGCGATTTTTAGCAGTTTTGTTGTCACTTAAGTCTAACCCTGAACTTCAAAACCATATAGATTACAAGTCCTAATTCTAAAACCCGAACAAGTTTCAATCCTCCTCTCCTCAAACTAGTTTTGTAGTCGGTATTGACTAGTTTGAAGAGTTCTCATATGCTCATTATTCTGGGAATCTTTTTTGACAAACCGTTTAAAAATAAAAAGGAAAATATTAATTCAGGGAAATTTTTGGTCAAAATTTGACCCAGAAATGAAAATGGCAAGAACATTTTCAGATAATTCTAAGACATGAACACTAGATGCTAATTGGAAAGTTTCATACTCTTTTGACAAAACTGATTAAAAATTACAATGAAAATACTAATTCAGGATTTTTTTTTTGGGGGGGGGGCATATTTTGACCCAAAAATGAAAGTGCCCATAAAAATTGAAACAATTCTCAAACATTAACACTACTATGTTGATCATTCTGGAAAAGTTTCAAACTTTTTTGACAAATGGATTATAAAATACGAGGAACATACTAATTAGAACCTTATTTTTTTGTCAAAAGTGACCCAAAAATGAAAGGCCAAGAAAAAAATGAAAAAAATACTCAAAAAAATGAACACTACCATTTTGATAACTCTGAGAAAGTGTCAAAGATGTTTTAGAGACTTATAAAAAAATGCAAGGAAAATACTTATTCAGTGCTGAGTGGGTGTATATTTTCTTATTTTGATACATCATAGGCATTTTCAAGTACATATTTAAAACACAATACCAACACTTTTCCAAAAGTTAAACATTTTTAATGTACATTCCTTGTCTTTTATAAAGGCTTTTCGAAACATTTTGAAATATATTCTCAACACTCTTTCCCAAGATAAATACATTTAACAATTGTACCTTTTCCCCACCTTTTGTTAATTTCATGTATCTTGCACATACATTTTTGAACTACTAAATCAACATTTTTCCTTTGAGCAATGATCATTTTCTTATCACTGGGTGTACATTTTCTTATTTGGATATATCATATCCAATTTTGAAATACTTATTTCAAACACATGGCCCACACTTTTCCCGAAGGCTTAAAAACCATTTTTAATGTACCATGTTTCCACCTAAATTAATTGATGTACATTCTTTAAGTATTACACATACATTTGTTAATACCAAATAAACATTTTTATTTTGACCAATCAACATTTGCTGACAAGCAAGCATTGCAAAAAAGAAAGAAAAATGGGAATAAGAAGCAAGGAAGAAGCCAAAAGAAGAAGTGGAGCAACCAGAAAAGAAGCAGAGAAGAAGAAAAATGATTCAAACGATAAAAGTCTCGCGCTTCAGGAGCCAAGTGGACAGTCCATTCTCGATCCCCTTGAGGCGAGAGGTGGCTTTGTCTCGGTCAAGCAAGACATCGTCACACCCTTCATTTTTCGTTCAAATATGGACCGTCGTTTCTGAAGTTGGTTGGGGATGAGGCTGGATCCAGGTGAGCCCAAGCTAACATGCCTCTCTCTACACACACACACACACACACACACAAATGCTTTGCCTAAAATAATAATAAGAATAATAAAGTGCTGCACATACTTGGTAGTACCTATATCTCGCATGAGGCTAGATGGAAGGAAGCGTCACCCCCTCCGAGCGTTCTATTGGGCAGCCCAAGTAGCTACTGCATGTTCATTTTATCATTTATTCATGTTTCGAAAATATATAATAAACAATAATTTTACAATAAAATTCAAAAATGAATTTAAAAATTTAACGCGGTGTAGAATATTTGTTACATAAATTATATAAAATGTTGATAGCAATAAAAAATGTTTGGGGCATTTAAAAAATGTTCACACATTACAAGCAAATGTACGTCATTAAAAAATATTGGTTGAATGTAGAAAATATTCATGTAATTTAAAATATTATGTTGTAGCATTTAAAAACAATATGTTGCGTTTACAAAAAATGTTCACTTGTTTCCAAAATATGTTAATGACATTTAAATATTTGTGTAGTTGAAAGAGGTTCTTATCATTCAATACATGTTTTAACGTGTATTTGAAAAATGATTAACACATTTTCAGAATAATGTTAAAAAATATGAATTTAAAATAAATTAATCATGTATTTGTAAAATCTTAATCATGTATAAAAAATGTGTTCAGATGCTTATGAAAATATACAATGTGTATTAAAAAAGGAGACATCAAGGCAGATATTAGAAAAATCTTAATCATGTATATAAAATGTTCTTTATGTTAATGAAAAATGTACAATGTGTATAAAAACCCAAAGAAAAGAGTTGAGATCTCATAAATCAAAACCATAAGAAAACCGTTGAAAACCAAGATAGAAAACCATATTTAAAAGAAAGAAAAGGAGGAAAAATAGAAAAAGTTTGAAAAACAAAAAAAAACACTAAGGAAACACAAAAAAGTTAAAAACCAACAAGAATAACCTATAAAAACCAACACATGAAACAAAAAAAAGTGATGAAAATGCGCCAAAAAACACTCCCACGGGAACCCATATTGAGCCGCCTAATGCCTCGACGGGAAAATCCTTGAGGCGAGACAGAGGATAGCATCGCAGTAGGAGATATATAGCGGTGACGCTTATTGCAGCGGATAGTCAAGCAGATACACATAATGGTGTGGTGGACCGATGTAGTTTGGTCATATATGTTCTTTAATAATTTTATCGTGGTCATTGTTTTCTAATTTATGAATATATTTTTTAAAATAATATCTTTAAAAAATTCATGTAAATTAAATTTTACACAGAATTGTTTTTACTAATTTTTATTCATCTAATGTCGGAAAGTGTTCACTCGTTTAAAGAGAATTTCATTTATTGTTTAAAAAATGTGTGTCATTTTGAAGTGTTCACGCATATAAAAAATGTTTATGATTTTTAGAATCATTTCCCACCATTAAATTAATTGGAATGTCCAGGACATATCCGCCTCAGATATACGTACTCAAGAGACCGAAGTTCTAGTTCGAAAATGTATAAATGCATCCAAAAGAGTTGATATACCAACCAATACCTCACAACCACCTGTTCATACTAAGAGGGGGAAGTATAGTCACACAACCAGGAGCAGCTTCTCGCAAGCAACAAAGAAAACAAGAGTAAGTCTTCTTACCAGTCCGTTAATGAAGGCCAACCTGTATACGCTGTGTGGATGTGCAACCTCCACAAACTAGCCCTATGGGGCACCCAACCCAAAGGAGTCGTTCTGCATGCTTGCCTTTCTCTGTGATGCCGACAACGTAAGTTTCCAACCTTTACATATCGTTTAATCTCAATTTTGAAACAGGAACTTGAAAGAAATAGCCGGTGGGTTTCCTTCCTCGGATGGCAACATGATCATAGCGGATGTGAGTGAGGTCACTTTTGTCGTTTCCTTACGGCGGATCTAATCTTTTGAAACGGAGGAAAAATCTTTGCGTCGTCGCATTAAATAAGAAGGGTAATACAATATTTTTCAGGTTACAGGACCACATAGGTCCAATAAAAAAGGCTACTCTCCCGTAATTAAATTGCCTAATAATCTAGTCCCAGCGATCACCCACGTCTTCGCCTCATCTTTAATTGCCGCGACCACTCGGAATGGAAGGGAAGCTTTGGAACAGAATACCCTCGTTCCAAATCTCCCAACATACGACGGATCTATGACCTTAAAAAAATCGTTTGCTACTATTTTTTAGATTTTACTGTTCATCCGGTTGCTTGCCACTGATGTATTTTTTTTAAAACGGAACCAATATATAAAGTAAGAAAATGAAAGAAAAAATGCCAACAAGATAGAGGACTGTCCGAAAAAAATAAATAGAAGAGGGCCCAACCGGGTTCGAACCGGTGACCTATTGATCTGCAGTCAATTGCTCTACCACTGAGCTATGGACCCGTTGATGCCATTATTAATTTAATTAGTCACTTAACTAGCTGGTGTGCACAAACACATTCGAGCACCAGCAAACTGTTGGTACATCTGCCCAACATTCTCTTCCTCAATTGAATGGTTAGTCGGTCCTATCTAACTAATCCGCGCAAAGATCCTTAATCATGTCTCACTTTCTCGTCTCTGGAGAGGTATTAATTCATAGCCATGTCACTCTCTGGTTTTGACAAAGGGGCAGCTCTGTCGATTCGCCGGGTGATCAGCGGACCAGGTGAGTGTTCCCGGTCCATTCCATTTCCATTTCTGAGTAAAGCAACTGGAAATCAGCTAACCATTGTTGGTAGGAGTAGTTTTCCCCAAGACGTGTAGCTCGTGTAGGCCTTCACGATTTACCCATTGCAAGAGAGAGATTCCATGCATTCAAACTCGATCGCACATTGGCAACCCAGAAGAGTATGTAGAAGCCGGTCTTGTGGTTGGAACGAACCTAGGGAGGAGTCTTGTCGTGATCTCAGAAAGTTTCTCCATTCTATCCCTTCTATATTTTTATGGCAACGCGTCGAGTGAACATTACTGCCTTCATGCATGCATGCATCAGTGTCTTAGAGCCTGTAAGGCTTATATAGAAGAATTAAAGCTACTAAGATATCCCTCCTCTCTCATTCATTTGAAGTAGTTTGGTGTGTGTACATTCTGGGGTGACACGTGTTCTACTACCTTTTGTACTACTAAGTTTTTTAGGGTGAACACAGTACAACACATTGTATTACTTGGTTTGGTTCTTTGGGTTGAGTACTACGCTTTGTACTACTAGACATTTTCCCTTTTGTGTTTTGCTACCGTTATTTAATACATGCAGATGCTCACATGTACGCACATACACTCGTCCCTAAGAATGCATACACATCCACCTTACCCGCAGACCTTCGAGATACTGAGCCGGTATGATACTTTGAGATTGACGAAGTCACAACAGATACCATCATAGGCGGCAGGAACGTCTCCCGCTATTAAACGAATATCACCAAAGAGTCTAAAACAAATTCGGGAAAATGCAAGCACCAGTGCAACATAGTGCAACACATATGCTCAATTTCATAAATCCATATGAACGTGCAGATCGCACTCTACCCCCTATGTCCCTATGAGTAGTACAAAGCATAGCCCTATGACCCTGTGAGTAGCACAAAGCATAACGTTTTTTTTTGCTAATTCTATCTTCTGTATAAAGTTAAGTTAATTATGATGCGAATACATGCCAACTTTTTCTGTGGGACGCCATAGGATAAGCAAATCAAAGAAAATTATGTGCCTTAGAGTATGTAGGTTAGTAGCATTTACTGTGAGAATTAGGCTTGATTTTGATGGATAATGCATCTCTAATTTCATTGCTCATGCTTGCTATTTTTCACGACTAAGGGTTACATGATAAATCCACAAAAATATGAGCACCAGCGTCAACACAGTACAACACAAATGCTTAGGTTAGTACCATTTAAACTATGAGAATTAGACTTGATTTTAATTGATAATGCATCTCTAATTTCATTGCTCATGCATGCTATTTTTCACGACCAAGGGTTACATGATAAATCCACAAAAATGCGAGCATCAGTGTCAACACAGTACAACACAGATGCTTAGTTATACTCACCCCTATAAACGCACGCACACACACCCAGCCCCTATAATGCCGTGAGTAGTATAAATCGTAGCATTTTTGCTCATTCTACCTTTTATATAATGTTAGGTTGATTATGATGCGATACCTACCAACTTTTTCTCCAGGACATCATAGGATAAAGCAAATGAAAGAAAATTATGTGCCTTAGAGTACCCAGGTTAGAACTTTTAGACTATAAGAACTTGATTTTGATTGATAATGCATCTTTAATTCCATTGCTCATGTGTGCTATTTTTCACGACTAAGGGTGACATGATGCAACAGATATTACTAAAAATATCATGTATAAAGAAATAGTCACTGCACTGCAGTGCCAATCATGTGTTGTTGCCACCACTTTTTCGAGATCCTAGCAACTACATGCATTGGACTAGAAAACCGATCATCGCTGCTGCACAATCATATCCTCTGCTCAAGTCGTCGTTCATAGATTGCATCTCACCGCTGAGGCAACCACCATATCTGGAAAAAAGAACCCTCGTAGAGACCTTTCGGTGGCTCCACAATTTGGGTGAGGCCACCGCCGCAGGCCGGAGTGGTCACCAAACAGACCAACACCGATGACAGAGCACATCACCATTGATTACAATCTCACCGGAGATAACTGTGGGGACCCTGACTCATAAGTCGTGATCACCGAATGCATGTGTACAGTGATCCCAGAGATCAATGCTCACTGAACACACAGAAGCTGAATATCAAGAGTCTTACATCCACACATACCGTTTTACACAAATTATGACCATTATGGTTAAGTCTTACATAGATAAAGCCACAAGGGCTAAATACCAAATAAACTTAAGCAGCGGAAATCTTCGTCGGTAGGCAGAACCCATTCCATCTGCCTTAACCCTACAGGCATTCTGACTGGGAAACATCCTAGTTCGCATGTTCGTCTCCAAAGAACTCTTCTTCGAACTCCTGTTCTTCCATGCCTGGCCAATTAAATAACCAGTGAGAAGCCAATGAGTACTTTGAATGTACTCGCAAGCAACCCGTGTTTTGGCTTAAGATACAACAATGCATGACATAGGTAAATGTTGGGGAACGTAGCAGAAATTCAAAATTTTCCTACGTGTCACCAAGATCTATCTATGGAGAAACCAGCAACGAGGGGAAGGAGAGTGCATCTACATACCCTTGTAGATCGCTATGCGGAAGCGTTCAAGAGAACGGGGTTGAAGGAGTCGTACTCGTCGTGATCCAAATCACCGGAGATCCTAGTGCCGAACGGACGGCACCTCCGTGTTCAACACACGTACAGCCCGGTGACGTCTCCCATGCCTTGATCCAACAAGGAGAGAGGGAGAGGTTGAGGAAGACTCCATCCAGCAGCAGCACAACGGCGTGGTGGTGGTGGAGGAGCGTGGTACTCCAGCAGGGCTTCGCCAAGCACCGCAAGAGACGAGGAGGAGAGAGGTAGGGCTGCGCCAGGGAGAGATCAAATCGTGTGTCTTGGGTAGCTCAAAACCCCCACTATTTATAGGAGAAGGGGAGGAGGGTGCGCCCCCTCTAGGGTTCCCACCCTTAGGGGGGCGGCAGCCCTAGATGGGATGGAGGGGGGGCGGCCAAGAGGGGGAGAGGGGGGCGCGCCCTAGGGTGGGCCTTAGGCCCATCTGCGCCAAGGGTTTCCCCCTTCTCCTCCTAGCCGCACCTTGGGCCTTGTGGGAGGCGCACCAGCCCACTCAAGGGCTGGTCCCTTCCCACTCTTGGACCATGAAAGCCTCCGGGGCTGGTGGCCCCACTTGGTGGACCCCCGGGACCCTCCCGGTGGTCCCGGTACGTTACCGATAAAATCCGAAACTTTTCCGGTGACCAAAACAGGACTTCCCATATATAAATCTTTACCTCCGGACTATTCCGGAACTCCTCGTGACGTCCGGGATTTCATCCGGGACTCCGAACAACATTCGGTAACCACATACAAACTTCCTTTATAACCCTAGCGTCATCGAACCTTAAGTGTGTAGACCCTACGGGTTCGGGAACCATGCAGACATGACCGAGACGTTCTCCGGTCAATAACCAACAGCGGGATCTGGATACCCATGTTGGTTCCCACATGTTCCACGATGATCTCATCGGATGAACCACGGTGTCGAGGATTCGATCAATCCCGTATTCCATTCCCTTTGTCTAGCGGTATTGTACTTGCCCGAGATTCGATCGTCGGTATCCCGATACCTTGTTCAATCTCGTTACTGGCAAGTCTCTTTACTCGTTCCGTAACACATCATCCCGTGATCAAATCCTTGGTCACTTTGTGCACATTATGATGATGTCCTATCGAGTGGGCCCAGAGATACCTCTCCTTTTACACAGAGTGACAAATCCCAATCTCGATTCGTGCCAACCCAACAGACACTTTCGGAGATACCTGTAGTGTACCTTTATAGCCACCCAGTTACGTTGTGACGTTTGGCACACCCAAAGTATTCCTACGGTATCCGGGAGTTGCACAATCTCATGGTCTAAGGAAATGATACTTGACATTAGAAAAGCTTTAGCATACGAACTACACGATCTTTGTGCTAGGCTTAGGATTGGGTCTTGTCCATCACATCATTCTCCTAATGATGTGATCCCGTTATCAACGACATCCAATGTCCATGATCAGGAAACCGTAACCATCTATTGATCAACGAGCTAGTCAACTAGAGGCTTACTAGGGACATGGTGTTGTCTATGTATCCACACATGTATCTAAGTTTCCTATCAATACAATTATAGCATGAATAATAAACGATTATCATGAACAAGGAAATATAATAATAACCAATTTATTATTGCCTCTAGGGCATATTTCCAACAGTCTCCCACTTGCACTAGAGTCAATAATCCAGTTCACATCGATATGTGATTAACACTCAAGGTCACATCCACATGTGACTAACACCCAAAGAGTTGTGGGTTTGATCATGTTATGCTTGTGAGAGAGGTTGTAGTCTACCGGTCTGCAACATTCAGATTCGTATGTATGTCATCTTGCGGATGCAGCTACTACGCTATATTTGGAGCCCATTTCAAATAACTGTTCTACTATACGAATCCGGTATCTCTACTTAGAGCTATCCGGATAGGTGTTAAGCTTGCATCGATGTAACTCTTTACGTCGAACTCTTTATCACCTCCATAACCGAGAAACATATCCTTATTCCTCTAAGGATAATTTTGACCGCTATCTGGTGATCTACTCCTAGATCATCTTTGTACCCTCTTGCCAGACATGTGGCAAGGCACACATCAGGTGCGGTACTTAGCATGGCATACCGTATAGAGCCTATGACAAAAGCATAGGGGACGACCTTCGTCCTTCCTCTTTCTTCTGCCGTGGTCGAGCTTTAAGTCTTAACTTCATACCTTACAACTCTGGCAAGAACTCCTTCTTTGGCTGATCCATCTTGAACACCTTCAAGATCATGTCAAGGTATGTGCTCATTTGAAAGTACCATTAAGCGTTTTTGATCTATCCTTATAGATCTTGATGCTTAATGTTCAAGTAGCTTAATCCAGGTTTTCCATTGAAAAACACCTTTCAAATGACCCTATATGCTTTCCAGAAATTCTACGTCATTTCTGATCAACAATATGTCAACAACATATATTCATCAGAAATTCTATAGTGCTCCCACTCACTTCTTTGGAAATACAAGTTTCTCATAAACTTTGTATACACCCAAAATCTTTGATCATCTCATCAAAGCATACATTCCAACTCCGAGATTCTTACTCCAGTCCTTAGAAGGATTGCTGGAGCTTTGCATACTTATTAGCATCTTTCAGGATTGACCAAACCTTCCGGTTGTATCACATACAACCTTTCCTCAAGAAAATCGTCGAGGAAACAATGTTTTGACATCCTATCTGCAAGATTTCATAAATAATGCAGTAATCGCTAATATAATTCCAACAGACTCTTAGCATCGCTACGAGTGAGAAAGTATCATCATAGTCAACTCCTTGAACTTGTCGGAAAAAATCTTAACGACAAGTCGAGCTTTCTTAATGGTGATACTTACCACCATTGTCCGTCTTCCTTTTAAAATCCATCTGTACTCAACAGCCTTACGACCATCGAGCCGTTCTGCCAAAGTCTACACTTTGTTTTCATACATGGATCCTCTCTCGGATTTTATGGCCTCGAGCCATTTATCGGAATCCGGGCCCACCATCGCTTCTCCATAGCTCGTAGGTTCATTGTTGTCTAGCAACATGACTTCCAAGACAGGATTACGTACCACTCTGAAGTAGTACATATCCTTGTCATCCCACGAGGTTTGTTAGTGACTTGATCTGAAGTTTCATGATCACTATCATAAGCTTCCACTTCAATTGGTGTAGGTGCCACAGGAACAACTTCCTGTGCCCTGCCACACACTAGTTGAAGAGACGGTTCAACAACCTTATCAAGTCTCCACCATCCTCCACTCAATTCTTTCAAGAGAAACTTTTCCTCGAGAAAGGACCCGATTCTAGAAACAATCCCTTATTGCTTTCGGATCTGAGACAGGAGGTATACCCAACTGTTTTGGGTGTCCTATGAAGATCCATTTATCCGTTTTGGGTTCGAGCTTATCAGCCTGAAGCTTTTTCACATAAGCGTCGCAGCCCCAAACTTTTAAGAAATGACAGCTTAGGTTTCTCTAAACCATAGTTCATACGGTGTCATCTCATCGGAATTACGTGGTGCCCTATTTAAAGTAAATGTGGTTGTCTCTAATGCCTAACCCATAAACTATCGTGGTAATTCGATAAGAAACATCATGGTATGCATCATATCCAATAGGGTGCAGTTATGATGTTCGGACACACCATCACACTATGGTGTTCCAGGCTGTATTAGTTGTGAAACAATTTCCACAATTTCTTAATTCCGTGCCAAACTCGTAATTCAGATATTCATCTCTATGATCATATCATAGATCTTTTATCCTCTTGTTATGACGATCTTTCAACTTCACCCTGAAATTACTTGAACCTTTCAATAATTCAGACTCATGATTCATCAAGTAAATATACTCAACATCTACTCAAATCATCTGTGAAGTAAGAACATAACGATATCCACTACATGCCTCAGCACTCATTGGACTGCACACATCAAAATGTATTACTTCCAACAAGTTGCTTTCTAGTTCCATTTTACTGAAAACGAGGCTTTCAGTCATCTTGCCCATGTGGTATGATTTGCATGTCTCAAGTGATTCAAAAATCAAGTGAGTCCAAACGGTCCATTTGCATGGAGTTTCTTCATGCATATACACCAATAGACATGGTTTGCATGTCTCAAACTTTTCAAAAACGAGTGAGCCCAAAGATCCATCAACATGGAGCTTCTTCATGCGTTTTATACCGATATGACTTACGTGGCAGTGCCACAAGTAGGTGGTACTATCATTACTATCTTATATCTTTTGGCATGAACATGTGTATCACTACGATCGAGATTCAACAAACCATTCATTTTAGGTGCAAGACCATTGAAGGTATTATTCAAATAAACAGAGTAACCATTATTCTCCTTAAATGAATAACCATATTGCGATAGACATAATCCAATCATGTCTATGCTCAACGCAAACACCAATCTCGATGGTAGAGGGAGCGTGCGATGCTTGATCACACCAGCTTGGAAAAACTTCCAACACATATTGCCAGCTCACCTTTAGCTAGTCTCCATTTACTCCGCAGCCTTTTATTTCGAGTTTACTAACACTTAGCAACCGAACCGGTATCTAATACCATGGTGCTACTAGGAGTACTAGTAAAGTACACATTAACACAATGTACATCCAATATACTTCTATCGACCTTGCCAGCCTTCTCATCTACCAAGTATCTAGGGTAATTCTGCTCCAGTGGTTGTTCCCCTTATTACAGAAGCACTCAGTCTCGGGTTTGGGTTCAACCTTGGGTTTCTCCACTAGAGCAGCAGCTGAATTGCCGTTTCATGAAGTATCCCTTCTTGCCCTTGCCCTTCTTGAAACTAGTGGTTTCACTAACCATCAACAATTGATGCTCCTTCTTGATTTCTACTTTTGTGGTGTCAAACATCGCGAATATATCAAGATCATCATATATGTCCCTGATATATTATAGTTCATCACGAAGCTCTAGCAGCTTGGTGGTAATGACTTCGGAGAAATATCACTATCTCATCTGGAAGATCAACTCCCACTCGATTCAAATGATTGTTGTACTCAGACAATCTGAGCACAAGCTCAACAATTGAGCTTTTCTCCTTAGTTTGCAGGCTAAGAAAATCGTCGGAGGTCTTATACCTCTTGACGTGGGCATGAGCCTGAAATCCCAATTCCAGCCCTCGAAACATCTCATATGTTTCGCGACGTTTCAAAACGTCTTCGGTGCCTCAACTCTAAACCGTTTAACTGAACTATCACGTAGTTATCAAAATGTGTATGTCAGATGTTCGCAACATCCACAGACGACGTTCGAGGTTCAGCACACTGAGCGGTGCATTAAGGACATAAGCCTTCTATGAAGCAATGAGGACAATCCTCAATTTACGGACCTAGTCCGCATAACTGCTACTATCAACTTTCAACTAAATTTTCTCTAGGAACATATCTAAACAGTAGAACTAAAGCGCGAGCCACGACATAATTTGCGAAGACCTTTTGACTATGTTCAGGATAATTAAGTTCATCTTATGAACTCCCACTCAGATAGACATTCCTCTAATCATCTAAGTGATTACATGATCCGAGTCAACTAGGCCGTGTCCGATCATCACGTGAGACGGACTAGTCATCATCGGTGAACATCTTCATGTTGATCGTATCTACCATACGACTCATGCTCGACCTTTCGGTCTCTTGTGTTCCGAGGCCATGTCTGTACATGCTAGGCTCGTCAAGTCAACCTAAGTGTTTCGCGTGTGTAAATCTGTCTTACACCCGTTGTATGTGAACGTTAGAATCTATCACACCCGATCATCACGTGGTGCTTCGAAACAACGAACTGTCGCAACGGTGCACAGTTAGGGGGAACACTTTCTTGAAATTTTAATGAGGGATCATCTTATTTACTATCGTTGTTCTAAGCAAATAAGATGCATAAACATGATAAACATCACATGCAATCAAATAATAGTGACATGATATGGCCAATATCATATAGCTCCTTTGATCTCCATCTTGGGGCTCCATGATCATCTTGTCACCGGCATGACACCATGATCTCCATCATCATGATCTCCATCATCGTGTCTCCATGAAGTTGTCTCGCCAACTTATTACTTCTACTACTATGGCTACCGGTTAGCAATAAAGTAAAGTAATTACATGGCGTTGTTCAATGACACGCAGGTCATACAATAAATAAAGACAACTCCTATGGCTCCTGCCGGTTGTCATACTCATCGACATGCAAGTCGTGATTCCTATTACAAGAACATGATCAATCTCATACATCACATATCATTCATCACATTCTTCTTGGCCATATCACATCACATAGTATACCCTGCAAAAACAAGTTAGACGTCCTCTAATTGTTGTTTTGCATGTTTTACGTGGCTGCTATGGGTTTCTAGCAAGAACGTTTCTTACCTACGCAAAGACCACAACGTGATATGCCAATTGCTATTTACCCTTCATAAGGACCCTTTTCATCGAATCCGATCCGACTAAAGTGGGAGAGACAGACACCCGCTAGCCACCATATGCAACTAGTGCATGTCAGTCGGTGGAACCAGTCTCACATAAGAGTACGTGTAAGGTCGGTCCGGGCCGCTTCATCCCACAATGACGCTGAATCAAGATTGGACTAGTAACGGTAAGCATATTGAACAAAATCAACGCCCACAACTACTTTGTGTTCTACTCGTGCATAGAATCTACGTAATAGACCTAGCTCATGATGCCACTGCTGGGGAACGTAGCAGAAATTCAAAATTTTCCTATGTGTCACCAAGATCTATCTATGGAGAAACCAACAACGAGGGGAAGGAGAGTGCATCTACATACCCTTGTAGATCGCTATGCGGAAGCGTTCAAGAGAACGGGGTTGAAGGAGTCGTACTCGTCGTGATCCAAATCACCGGAGATCCTAGTGCCGAACGGACGGCACCTCCGTGTTCAACACACGTACAGCCCGGTGACGTCTCCCATGCCTTGATCCAGCAAGGAGAGAGGGAGAGGTTGAGGAAGACTCCATCCAGCAGCAGCACAACAGCGTGGTGGTGGTGGAGGAGCGTGGTACTCCAGCAGGGCTTCGCCAAGCACCGCAAGAGACGAGGAGGAGAGAGGTAGGGCTGCGCCAGGGAGAGATCAAATCGTGTGTCTTGGGCAGCCCAAAACCCCCACTATTTATAGGAGAAGGGGAGGAGGGTGCGCCCCCTCTAGGGTTCCCACCCCTAGGGGGGCGGCAGCCCTAGATGGGATGGAGGGGGGGCGGCCAAGAGGGGGAGAGGGGGGCGCGCCCTAGGGTGGGCCTTAGGCCCATGTGCGCCTAGGGTTTCCCCCTTCTCCTCCTAGCTGCGACTTGGGCCTTGTGGGAGGCGCACCAGCCCACTCAGGGGCTGGTCCCTTCCCACTCTTGGCCCATGCAAGCCTCCGGGGCTGGTGGCCCCACTTGGTGGACCCCCGGGACCCTCCCGGTGGTCCCGGTACGTTACCGATAAAATCCGAAACTTTTCCGGTGACCAAAACAGGACTTCCCATATATAAATCTTTACCTCCGGACTATTCCGAAACTCCTCGTGACGTCCGGGATCTCATCCGGGACTCCGAACAACATTCGGTAACCACATACAAACTTCCTTTATAACCCTAGCGTCATCGAACCTTAAGTGTGTAGACCCTACGGGTTCGGGAACCATGCAGACATGACCGAGACGTTCTCCAGTCAATAACCAACAGCGGGATCTGGATACCCATGTTGGTTCCCACATGTTCCACGATGATCTCATCGGATGAACCACGGTGTCGAGGATTCGATCAATCCCGTATTCCATTCCCTTTGTCTAGCGGTATTGTACTTGCCCGAGATTCGATCGTCGGTATCCCGATACCTTGTTCAATCTCGTTACTGGCAAGTCTCTTTACTCGTTCCGTAACACATCATCCCGTGATCAAATCCTTGGTCACTTTGTGCACATTATGATGATGTCCTATCGAGTGGGCCCAGAGATACCTCTCCTTTTACACGGAGTGACAAATCCCAGTCTCGATTCGTGCCAACCCAACAGACACTTTCGGAGATACCTGTAGCGTACCTTTATAGCCACCCAGTTACGTTGTGACGTTTGGCACACCCAAAGTATTCCTACGGTATCCGGGAGTTGCACAATCTCATGGTCTAAGGAAATGATACTTGACATTAGAAAAGCTTTAGCATACGAACTACACGATCTTTGTGCTAGGCTTAGGATTGGGTCTTGTCCATCACATCATTCTCCTAATGATGTGATCCCGTTATCAACGACATCCAATGTCCATGGTCAGGAAACCGTAACCATCTATTGATCAACGAGCTAGTCAACTAGAGGCTTACTAGGGACATGGTGTTGTCTATGTATCCACACATGTATCTGAGTTTCCTATCAATACAATTATAGCATGGATAATAAACGATTATCATGAACAAGGAAATATAATAATAACCAATTTATTATTGCCTCTAGGGCATATTTCCAACAGTAAATTTTTGTAGAAAGCTAATTTTATTGTGCTATGACATGTTCAACAACTGGGAAAACATGCATCATATGAATTCAAGTAACCTTAGGAACTGGTTACAGATATCAACATAGATGGAGTGGGCTTCAACCCAACTCAATCATGTCAAGTCCTTTGACTTGACCCAAGTGGTTCTTCCCACGTATCCAAACACACACACTGGTTTGTAAATAAGTGGACGTAGCCCAAGAGCGGTTACCCAACTGTCCTTGACCGTGGACACAGCTATTCGAATAGTTTCACACTCTGCAGAGGTTGCACACTTTACCCACAAGATCCGGGGAACTTTCGTGTCATCCACGACCGCCGGTACCTCAAGTACCCGGGTAAGCACCCGATCACTATCTTTCCCTAGACGACACTAACATAGAGTCCACTTGATTGGTAGTAACCCCCGTGCCCAACATTTCACATCTTAAAATTGTGGAGCCTCGCTCCCATATTCATCACATACCACTGGCACGGGGTACCAACCGTGTGTCCGATGCCCTGTAAAAACAGTCATGGCCGCCCTACCTGGCACGACCCCGTCCCGAGAGAGCGCGTAATGCGGGCTCCAAGCTAGTATCGGCCTAGGTAATCAATAGTGCCCTTTCCCATATAAGGGTAGAGTGGTTGTGCATGTAAGGTTGGAATAACGGTCGCAACTTAAACCAATCCGTTTTGAAAACATCACACACACTTGCCTCGGTACACCACTTCATCATCAAGTGGTTACCCAACTCATTATCTCCTTCGGGCATAAGTGGCACCTGACGGGTTTCTTTAAAAAGTCTTTTGAAAATACTTTGTCTCCATCACCATGCATATACCCATCCCATTTGCAGAGCATCTACTTTAGTATCCTATCTACTCCCACCGGCATAACCCTCATAAGAAGGTAGGGTCATGCACAATGCAAGTATCAACGAGGAAGTAACAGTGGCAAACCACCCCATGTGGTCACCTCATCATCATGTCTCCGATGCAAGCAATAAAAGAGCTATATGACATGCATAAAAAGGTTTTATAGACATGGTCAAAGGGCTGCTTGCCTTGGTTGGCTTGGTCTTCAAAGTCTTCAAGTCCTTCTCCTTCTTCTTCTCCAACTACTTCGTCAAACACGGGATCTATTCGTCGCAATAGAAACAATAGAGAAATAAGGCAATAATAAAAACAGAAAAGTCAACCTATTTTTGTTAAATACTAGGAGGAAAACTAAGAAGGGGAAAATTCTTAGTTTTGGATTTGGAGCTACAGGGACAGAGTAATGACTTTTCAAACATGGATTTAATTGCTCAAATTTGAATTTAAATTTGAACAGTACAGCAGAGTTGGTTGGGCATGTATGAAAGCTACACCATCGAATAGGTGGGATTTTTACAAGATTTTTTGAACTAGAATTATTGCATTTGGATTAATATTTAATCCTGTGGAATTTTTGGAAAAGGGACAAAAAAGAAAAAGAGAAAGGGCACTGTGCCCGCTGGGCCAGAACAGCTGCAGTGCAGCAGGCCCAGAGGGGAAAAGGCCCAGGCGAGCCAGCGTGTGCGCCAGATTTTCAAACCTGACAGGCGGGGCCCGGGCGTCAGCGAGAGAGAGAGAGGGGTGAGGGAGAGGTGAGGATGACAGGTGGGCTCCACCTGTCATCTCTAACCTCACGGCAGAGAGGTCGGCGAGCCCACCGGCGACGCTACAGGGCACGACAGGTCGAGCGGGTGGCACCGTTGGACTCAGGGGGATGTCGCTGTTCGGGTGATGGTGGAGGTGGTCGCCGGTGGTTCCGGCCGTTCCCGGCTGCAAAAGAGCGGGTAAGAGAGGGGGAAGGGTCAGTGATGCCGCGCGGTTCCAAATCGAGAGAGAGTGGGGGCGGAGGAGGCCTGTACTGCGCGAACGCCGACGAGCCGAGGCGGCGGAGCTCGAGCTCGATCTCGAGCTCAGGCGGCTCTAAAGACAAATGGGTGGTGCGGGAGGTTGATTAGGAGTGTGGGGGAGCGACAAGGAGTGAGAGAGAGACTCGGGGTCTCCTTATATAGGCTGACCGAGGTCCACCGTTGGCGCGACCTACGGGCATCCGCGGGATCGGCTCGGGTGGCCGTTAGAGAGGAAATGAAGGGCTCGAGGGTGTTCGTGGGAGTGGTTTAGGGTGCCAAGGAGGGAGAGGAGGCGGGACGAGCTGTGGGCGGGCCACACGAGCGGCGCAAGCATTGGCCGAGTGGGGCGGCGCTCTAGCGCGAGCTACAGTAGAGAGGGGAGGGCGCGGGAGCAAGTGTGCGGCCTGCTAGCGTGGAGCGGACGTCGAGGGGCATCGATTGGCGTGCGGGGGAGGCTCGAGGTGGTCGGAGGCACGGCGTCAACGGTCGGGTGCCCTGCCAGGTGCTCCAGAGCACGACTTTGGACCGGCAATCCATGGTTTTCCCGCGTCCTCGCGCGTCCAGTTGCGTCTAGCAGCTGCAGGGGGCGTGGGCAAAAGCTGGGGAGAGCCTTGGATGCTCCGGAAAGCTGAGGGGAGAGAAGGAGGCTGAGAGAGAGGGAGGAATCCACTGTTCAGAGAAGAAAAATGGGGTTCTCCCCCCTTCATCATTGCTTCCTCGGGCATAAAAGCATGAAGGTGCTAGAGGGGGACTAGGAGGGATTGTGGTAAAACTTTGAGCCCATGAAGATTAGTGGAAGGGGTCAGAATGGTGTTTTTGGAAATGTGGCAGAAGGTGTTTGTTGTTGGTTTGGGCAAGAAAATGAATTACACTTGCCATGAGACTCCACAGGGTGAAATGGAACATATAATTAGGGCCTTCCACCAATTTTGAGCTCATTTAGGCAAAGTTGCCAATGAAACTTTTGTAAACCCTAGAAATCAACAGAAATGCATTTACCAAGATATAGTCATGCAAAACCAGTCCCCTTGATGCACCACTTGGTGTAGTGTCATCATTTGGGCTTTTGAGCATGACCACAAAGTTTGGGGGCATTTGGAATAAGTTGGCAATGTAGAGTTGTTCAAACTTGAATATGGACAGAGATGGTTTTGGGGCACTTTGGTGAACCAAAATAGTTTGGATTGAGCTGAAACTTTGCATGGTCATCATATTATGCATATGTGACCTGCTAGAATTGTCCTGGATTTATTGGAAAATATTTCTTGTAGAAATATTTCAAATACTTGAAATGCACAGAAATGGTTTTGGAGGGTTTTGTCCAATATTTTGAACATGACCATGTGCTGAAACTCTTACATATGGAAAATATATGTCCACTGAGTTTCCCTGATTTTTCTCAAATATTTTTGAAGCATTTAAATAATGTTAACCTATTAAATACCATTTCTGGCCTAAAGAAAAAGCCTTTAAATAAAATAGGAAAATTAATTTTAAAATTATATTTTTGTTGTTTATGGAGGTCCTATATCCAATAGGTTTCAATTATACTCTTTGAAATATTTTTCATACCCCAAATCAAGTACGTGTAGTGCAAACCTCAATTCAGGGGTTTTTGGAAAACTAATTTTTGAAAATACTATTTGGCCAAATTATTTTTGTAAGAAAATACTATATTGCACTATACACATGGCATGATCATTGGGCAGAAGTTTGGGGTAGGGAGATGAAGTATATAAAGTGGAGTAGTTGGCTTTAAAGAGCACTTGAAAATCACAGAGAGAAAACCAACTCCAAATAAAAAGCCAAATAATGCAAAAGTTTTTGTTGGTCCAAATTTTCATGCTTTATTAATGCAAATGACATGTTACAAAATGCAGGGTGTGACAATAACCCTGCCTAGACCCGTCGACCAAGAGGACGAAATGACCAGATCTTGAGCAAGGTAGATCCGCGGCGGCCCCGCTGCCCGCCTAGATGTAGCATCCACGTCGGATCCATCAGTGGCCTTCCCATGGCGGTGATGAGTGCAAGAAACCATCGCAAGGTCATCACACACCGACAGGAGAGGAGACGGCGGTTCCGGGACCTTGGATCCGAGGAATGGGTTGTAGGCACCAAGGCGAGGCAGCACACATCCTTGCCGTCACCATCCTCCGCCAGGCTTGCCCGGCAGCCTCCAACAATGACGGCGAGGGAGGGAGTAGCAGAGACGAAGGCTAGGAGCGACGGTGGCTGCTACCTCCGGAGTGGCTATGTGTTTGTAACCATGGGTGAACTGATTGTTGGTAACTTTCGGTATTTATCTATGTTAAATTGGCTTGCACATACCGACCGCTAGCTTACTTACCCGGTGCCCTCTTTTCTTCTATAAGAAAAACAACGCAGCCACAAACATGGGCTTCATGACGGGTGCGGCGTGCCGCCGCACCTCCACCTTCTAGTAGCAGATTATTTCAGCTATAAGTCCTGGGTTCTAAGAGATCCTAGAAGATATCCTGCAGATATCTCTGTTAAGCATTGGAAGGCCTGTCGGTGACGGTGAGCCAACTTTGTGCACAAAAAAGAATCAGGTGTAACCTTGATGAACCCTTTCTAAGGTTCACACCATCTCGCTAGCCCTACATAAAGGGAGGAGAGGTCCGCACAGCGGATCCAAATTCTACATGGTCAACATCATCATCAAGCTTAGGACTAGATACAAACCCTAGTCGTCGAGTTGCCTCCCAACTCGCCGGGTTGACCATTGTACCATCGGACAAGAACGATCGAATAACACGATGGTACGTATTTACACCAATCTGTATGTATGAATAGATGACTACAAATAATTAACAAGAAAAATCAACATCGGCTCTCTTCAACTTAAAAAGATAGAGCATACGTGAAAGATCTAAAGAGGAGAGGTAGTAACTATGTACATGTCCCCAGAAAAAAAAACGCTTTACAAGTTCTTGAACTCCTTGTGCCTTCAAATCTTGTTCTGGATCTTGGGTGCCACGACGAGAGGGTTCTGCTGCGCGATCTTCTCACGGCCGGCCTTCTTGTAGTCGAAGCCGCACGCATGCCCGTCCACGTAGCGGTGCAGCGAGCAGAAGGTGCCACCGCACCTGCAGGCGAACCCCAGCAGCCCCACCTTCTTCTTGCACGCCATGCACCTGGTCGGCTTCTTCGCCGGCGCTTCGGCGGTCGGCACCTCGGCGGCGGCAGCTGCAGAGTGATCCTGCAGGCTCAGCGACGTCTTGAGGTTTAAGGCGAGGTTGGCCACGTCGGCGGCCTCCTTGACCTTCGTCTTCCCCTCGACGGCGGGGCCGGGGGCAGCCGTGTCGGTGTCGGTGGCCTTGAGGTGGTCGCGGTAGCAATTGGAGCACATGTTCTTGGTCGCCGCGCTCCCGTAGAACCCGCAGCCGTTCGCGCACAGCGCTGCGGTGCCGGCGCCGGCGGCCTGCGTCGGCGACGACTCCTGCCCGTGCGCCATCTATCAGCTCTGATCTTCTGATCGAAAAGGACGCGATCGATCGCTTGTCGTTCGGTTGCTCTTCGTCCTCGTGCGTGGCTTCTCTCTTGACGAGGCCCCGAGGTCGTCATCCCGTGGGCTTTTAAGAGGTCCCGCTACGCCCGGTGACCAGAACAGCGTGTCACACGCGAATTCAGACACGGAGACCGATTTCCAACCCTGGTCGGTCCACACCATACTACGGTGTTCAGTTTTGAACGTGTCCGTTCATTGCCATGAGATATAAAGATTCTATACATCTTTGTAAAATCTACATATATTTTTTAACATAGTACGGATGCAAGCCTATATATACGCGCATACACTCAATCGTATGAACGCACATATACACACCCTACTTCTATGAGATCCTTCAAGAAATTGAGCGTCAGAAATTCTAAAATAAATACAAGATAAATGTGATCACCAGGATTTGAATCCTGGTAGGCTGAGGATACCACCGACCTCTAACCACTCAACCCCGGGTTGGTTCACACACACACACACATTGTAGCGTGCGTAAATCAACTACAGTGTCCGTACACCACAAGTTTTGAGGCAGCAACGCTACTCTTTCTTTATCTCTGAATTCATATAATCTCTGGAAAAAATTTATGTACAACCTGTATTAGTAACACATGTGAGCAAGATAAAGATGCTATTTATGTAGTATAAAGGGACATACAGTATGGTTTTATGGAAAAATAACATGGCAATTTGGTAAAATTAAACCGGCAACCAACTAGACAAGTGACGACAAAATACCCTGGCAACTGGTTTTTACAACCACTGACATTTTTTATGAAATAACTGGCCAGGTAGGACTTAAATGGCAAGCGCAGCAAAATAATGCGACAGCTAGTTTGTACAACGACTGACAAGCTTTAGGAGACAACTGAGTATAATTGAACATATAAGCACAAAAAAAAACACAACGATAACTAGTTTTTAAAACAATCACCCAGTTTTATTAACCAACATGGCAACTGGATAGAATTAAACTGATAAGTACAACAAAACACCATGACAACTGGATTGTACAATAATGGACAGGCTTTATGAGAAAACACGACAACTAGATGGAATTAAAATGACAAGTATAGCAAAATATTGTGTCAACTCGATTCTTATAAATACTGACAAGCTTTATTAGACAATACGGTAACTAGGTAGAATTAAAATGACAAGCACAACAAAAATTAAGGTAACTGAATCTTATAAGTACCGACAAAGTTTTATAAAATGACGTGACTATTTGGTAGAATTAAATTGGCAACCAGCTAGGCAAGTCGAACAAATCATTTATGGAACATTATTTGTATATGCTAATATGTTTTCTTTACATGTTGCTTAAAAATCGTCAACAATACAAGAACAATTTTTTTCATAAATAGTGACATAAGCTCTTACTAGCAAAAAGGCCTGTGCGTTGCAACGGGAGAGAAAAATACCACACTCTTAATTTACAAAAAATTGTCTACGTTCTGAGAATTTGTAGTTACGACCCAAACAATGATGCTCTTAGCCTACAAAAGTGCAGTTCAAGATTCCACATGTATTCTATTTCAACACGGCTTGCTTATAGATTTAATCCGTACAAAGAAATGGGCAAGTGATTATGCATTTATTCATGGCATGTATAAATGGGGTATTGTTATGGGCCGGTAAAGGAAAACGACAAAAACAGTCGATGAAACATTAGCACACTACGGAGAGATGTGTGCATCAAGGGCGGTTTTCAGTTTAAGCATTACCAACTTAGGGTTACTCTTGAACACTTTTTTGCACATGCATATTTCTTAAATACATGAAGAGGATACAAGATTTTTATTGCTTGTGATCCATGTCCTTATTTATTAGTTGTCTCTTGCAAATTTATCTTCAATTTTGTGTCCAATCTTGATTTTGCTGAGGAGTTTATCCCCGATCCGAATCACTACCGGTATGAAAGAAAGACGAATAATGTATTATTGATTAAGATTGCACCCTAGATAGTATTTTTTTACAAAGTGTTAACAGGTAAAATAACATTATATCTAGATTCTACATATTTTTCTAATCAAAATTGATATATGACATGTTAAATTTGGAGTTACAGTTTAGAAGATATGAGTATTTTAAAAAACATTTGATTTTGATATTTATTACGGGTTTAATGTCAGAAAAATCAGGGGGCTTTCTATAAAATAGCAGGACGGACTAAGAATACCTATTTCTTTTATTAGTAGGTATAGAGTAGTTGCAGCCTGCTCTTACTGTACCTAGCTACTAGTAATACTAGTACTTAGGGGGAAACTAATAGTCTTTCATTTGTAAAGTAAAATTTTATTGTGACTGTGGCCATACTTATGTTGCTGGCAATGGCAGAGCGACTTAGGGTGCATTTGTATCTAAGGCAAAAACTAAACGAGCCTTGCTGGACAAGGTTAGGGGTTTGGTATGGACAGAAAAATCTAGCTTTTGGTGGCAATTAACCTAATAACCACTGTCAAAGCCTTGCTCCTAAAGTAGAGCCAATTTGGCTCGCCTGTGCGGGCAACCAACAGGCGCAAAAAATCAATTCCACTTCCCTGTGCACTCGTAACATAACTCCCCTTCATGAGTGAGTCACCGTCCACGACGCGCCCACACCATTGGAGTTGTTTTATGTCATGTTATCCAGCGTATGACATGTTGCAATCAAACAACCAGGTTTGCTCTTACGAGCTCTTTCTCAGACCGGCTAAGGAAATCTACCCTAGTTAAGCAAGGCTAGCTAATGAACCAAACGTGTCGTAGAAGTGAGGGGGCAATGCCCCCCCCCCCCCCCCCCCCAAAAAAAACTAGTTTTGAGAAAAATGGGATGGTGGGTGCTAAATTGGAATAAATTGTCTTGTGCCCCCTTCATATCTTCATCATTATTATTAACTATGATACTTTAGACCTTCAGTTTTATTAATTATTTTAGAATTAGGTGGTTTGTATTCAGACTTATAAGCACGTTGCATGTGCCATAAAATGAATGTAAAAAAGAATAAACCCAAGCACTCATACCACCAAATTATAATAAAGTCTTGTAAGGATCTCATGAGGCTAATAATTTTCTTTTTGCAGATGACACATGACTGTTTTGGGGACTCCCGTACTTCACCAAGATGTTGCTGCAGGACGGCAATGTGAATAAGTCATCCTACGTTGTGCACCGTGACCAAGAAAGATGGGAAAATGAGAGAAGTTAATGTTTATTTGCTAATTAATAGCATTGCATGCACTGAACTAACCACTGCATGTCGTGTTTGGTAGTCTCGAGTCATTGAAAACATGCACGGCCCACATCTCTTATTAGTTGATATGTCAAGAAACAAGAAACGAGGTGAGAGTTAATGCACCACGCCTAAGTGTTTTGGGATTATTTGGTTTTCTTAAGGTGACTTATACACCTAGACGGAGGGAGTATAAGGTTAGAACTTTTTTTTAACTTTCTTTCTATCTCTTTTCTCTAATTAAATGTTTTTATCTACGAGCACGCGTAGAGGCTTGCTCTTGCATGTTAGCCCGCTCCATCATTTTTTTTTTGTCTCTCTCCTCCACATAGGCAAAGGTGCCATGTAAGCGGACTTATAGCCCACTATTGTACTTGCTCTTAGCCATCTCAAAAACAATCAACAACTCAATATCACCCTCCCGTTGGGTCCATCTGTCACGATTCACATCGTACTTAGGGTAATCACAAGAGAGTGCATGCGTGCGTAAGTGTAACAAGTGTATACGCGTCTAAGTGTAACCATACACATACGTATATACAATCCCTTGTGTTGTTGGTCTATTTTTTCTAACCATCCATGTTGTTTTATTTGTGATTAAAGAGTAGGAGTAGAAGACAAGGTGGTCCGCATAAATTAACACCTTTGAGCATCAGGACATGGTTGGTTTGGTTCTATGGTTGGGAGTGCAACGGACATTATACGCAAACCACATGAAGAAGACACTTCTACTATGTTTTAGACCTTTCCATATTTAAACCACCCTGAGTTCTTATTTTCCGTTTTTTTCTTTACCTAGTGTGTTTTCCTTTTTTTTGCGGGTTTTGGGCTTACCTCATAAATCCCAATTTATCTTTTGAATGCGGCATTAGGTATTCATACTGTTTTACACTACAAGTTTGAATACAAGGTGCGTAAAAGAGACACCTCTTAGACCAAATGTGCTCGATATGTTTTACCCGAGTTTGCGAACCAACATGTGGTTGCATGGTTAGAGGGGCAGTGGTATCCATAGCACACTAGGGTTCAAGTTTTGGTGCTCGCATTATTCCTGGATTTATTTCAGGATTTTTGGCGATGCGCTTTCAGTGGGAGGAGACGTTCCCGTCGATGACGAGGTGTCTAGAGTAACTTTGTAAATCTCAAGATGATATGTCGGCTCAGTCGCTCGAATGTGCGCATAGAGGTAGAGTGTGCGTGTGTGCGTTCATATGGATGAGTGTATGCGCGTATATACGAGCGCTTGCGTCTGTACTGTGTTAAAAGAATATTTTACCTGAGTTTTTCATACCTTGCCGTTTTGGAGTATTTCACAGCTATAATTTGTTTTTTTCTATGGAATGGAATGGACTAAGAGAATTAAATGTACACATCGGGGGTCATTTTAAAACTCTTTTCCTCCCAACAAAAACCAGGCAGCAGAAGTTTCTTTCGCGTTGGAATAGGCCCGTGTTTCTCTGTAAATAGTGGGCCGCGCACGAGGCTGAGCCCAAAACAACGAGCCTCTCTATATTGGAGAAAGAAAAAACACTGCTGCCGGCGGTCTCCTCCTCCTCTTCGCCGACCCGGAGAACCACCGGCCGGGGATCCCCTCCACCTCCTCCTCCTCCACCGCCGTAGTATTTCCCCATGATCCCCCAATTCGCGTTCCTCCTCAACCTCTTGCCCGACGGAGTGGGCGGGGGACCAGCTCCAGAATCAAGAACGTACAGAGGAGGCCGATGGTGGCCGGCCAGCATGCTGGCGCCGCGGGGCGGACGAGGATAGGCGCCGGAGGGAACCCGGCAAAGCGCGACCTGTGCTGTACGGCGAATGGCAAGTCCCATTCGGACGGGCGGCGGCACGGGGAGAGAGGTATGGTTTTCCGCTCTCTGAACTCTGAATCTCTGATTCCCCTCTTATCTTAAGTTATGCAGCATAGTCCTAGAGCCCCAACACAAGATTTTATCATCTACATGTATAATCTATAAGTCCAGTAGAGTGGAACTGATATGGCCCACGATTTATGCTTTTCATCTCTTGATTAATTTACCAACATGACATCTTGAATCAGATAAACTTGTGTGGACATGTGGTGCTGCCTGCAAGCTTGTTCTTGCACAGAAACAACAGAACCATTTACAGCTCTGACCAGAAGAAAAACAGAACAACATAACCCACTCCACTAGAGTGGAGCTGCTACGAGCTATTAGTAGCACGACTTATGCTTTCTCATCTTCTGATTTACCAACATGACATCTTGAATCAGATAATCTTTTCTAGACATGTGCTGCTTTAAGCTTGTTGTTTTGTGTAGAAACAACAGAGCAGCTCACAGCTCTGAGTGCAAGAAAGAAACAAAGTGTCAATGCCATGTATAATGCAGAGATTTGAAACCACAACAATAACATGCTGGAACAAGTTCTTGTTAAATAGGAAAACCGTAAAAGAAGAAGGCATCCACTTCCTCTGTTTCACAGTAGCTGCTTTGACTTGAAAGTGATTTGCTTCGCAGTGCAAGGGGAAGCTGAGCAGAGGAACAGAACCGTGTTCCTTTTATCTGCTCTGTAAAAAGATTGTTTGCAAACCTGAGATGTTCTGCAAGTCTGATAAGCTAGGGTGAGATGAAGATGCTCAGCTTAAACAGAGCTACAATGTTACTACTCACCAAACCTGGGCTCTGGGGTCTTCTCCTCCCCAAGAGAAGGATTTGTAAGTATGAGACTAATCCAATTCAAAGCTCTTCTGGGAGTAGAATTTTTTGCATAAGAAAAATAACCTACAGGTAGTTCCTTCCTCTTACATACTGTATGCGGAGGAGACGCAGATGGATAACAAGAATGAAAATAACTATAGTAAGGGGCTTCGGATTGCTGTAATTTGGTAAAATACAACAAACCATGTTCTTTTTTGTGTGGACGCACAGATCTCCTATGCATAATCTGGTTGCCTATCTTCTCGGGACAGTCTCGTTTCATCTGGGGCCTGATACATCTGAAGCCAAAGGTGGAGCTGAGGAGCATGCATCTCCTGCCACGCCAAAGTGCACTGGAGTTGTTGCAACAAACTTATAATCTATGTTGCTTGCTGTGTTTATGGTGCCTTCCAAAACTTTGACAACCTCTGACATTTACCGAAAAAGGCTTTCGCCCTGCGTTATATATAAAGCAAACCACACATTACAACCGGCCATACAACAAAAAACGGAAAATAAAACGACAGGATACACAACTCTACGGAACGGCTAACGAGCTCCGAAGGACCAGTAGGACATCGGAGCCCACGACGGCCTCAGATCATGTCACCAACGACTGCGACAAAGGAGCTATTCACTGCCAGAGGAAAGCCACACGCTGTCCCTCCCAAGGCCAAACTTGTTGTCCCGTCACTGCCTCCGAAGAGGGCACCCCTGCCCTCTCGTCCTGGATCGAAGGACGTTGTCCCGTCGGCAGGCAGAGCAGCTCACCCCTGAGCATGCATGGGCAGGCCAACCAGTTGCCGAGGATAGGACAACAGCCGTGTCGACCTCACCTCTAAAGGACACCCATACATCGCCACCGTCTCCGGCCAAGACCCAAACGCACACCGCAGCTGCCGAGCATGGACAGTACTGAAGACCGGCAGACCACCACCGCACCGAGCCCCTGACCACGAAGAGCTCCCAAGGCAGCGCCTTCAAGAAGAAAGCGACGCCGATGCGCCGCCACCGCCCAATCCGGAGATTTCAGGCTTTCGCCCGGGACCGAGAGGCGGAGGGCCAGGTGTAGGTCTCGATGTTGCCCACACAGAAGGAGAACGGTGCCATGGGCGTCGCCAACATCGTGACTGGCCTCGCTGGTCAAGGGTTTCCCCCGACCCAGAGCCCGCACCCAACGCCCCTTCGGCCTTCTTTTGCAATCAATCTGCAGAATTGCCATCCTCATCATCCGAATCACTTCTTGCTTCTCTACTTGCATGTCTTGAATCACTTCTTGCTTCTCTACTTGCATGTCTTCACTCTGCTTGTCAACTAGATCTGCTAACTGACCATTCTTCACCTTTTCTTCCAATAAGGTGATAAGATGGATGCTCTCTTCTGGCTGGGAACTGTCGATGTTCTTTCTCCCACTGATTATTTCCATGACCACAACACCAAAGCTGTAGACATCGGCCTTTTCCGTGATCTTTGATGCCAATCATTCAGGAGCCAAATAGCCAGGTGTGCCTCTCATTCTAGTAAGCACTTCACTTATATCCCTATCAATGAGCCTGCATAGTCCAAAATCAGACATTTTACTCCCTTTGTTCCTAAATATAAGTCTTTTTAGAGATTCCAACAAGGGACTACATACGGAGCAAAATAGGTGAATCTACACTCTAAAATATGTCTATATACATCCGTATGTAGTTTGTATTGAAATCTCTAAAAGGACTTATATTTAGAAACGGAGGGAGTAGCATTGAAGTTTTCAATCCAAGAGGATATTCTGTGGTTTGATATCCAAATGTACATTTCTTTTGGTGCACTCCTTGTGAAGATAAGAGAGGCCTTTAGGGATGTTAGAAATAATCTTACAGTGCGTCCTCCAATCCAGAGGAGGAGCATTGCTGTCAGGCTGACAATAGATCTACCTGTGCAAGGATCCTTTGGCCATATACCCAAAAGCCTCCTTGACTTCTCGGCACAGAAACCAATCAATCTCACCAAATTCATAATAGTTGCTGTTTCACATGCTTTGAATATCAAACATAGGAGCTTGGAAGTGATTTGCAGTACAATGGGCAGCTGAGCAGAGGAACATGACCACGTTGGTTTATCTGTTGTACATAGAGAAGGTTTGCACACCTAGGGTATTCTGCAAGTCTGCTACGCTATGAGTGGGATAAAGACTCATTATCTCGGTTCCCTGACGTGCACTGACAGAATTTCAAGCACACATCTTTCTCTGGAGTCAAAGACAGCAGCGTGCACCTATGATCTGGACTTCTGGAGTCGAGGACAGAAGCGTGCATCTATGTGTGACCTCTTATTGTTAGGGATTTAAATGATGCAATAAACTGCGCCGGCAAGTCCCGTTTAGTTAGCTTTAGCTAGGTTGATAGTTCATTTTCCCCAGAAAAAAAACTTCATTGAACTGTTAGACCATAAGTGGGCTTAAACGGGATTAAACGGGACCCAGTGTACATCCCTAAAATTAGTTATGCACTGGTAGATTTAACCATGCATGTCTTTCTTTTTTCAAAACCGTATCAATGTCTTATTTTACACTTGCTGATTCTCAGGTGAGCCTTAGTCTATGACAAGAGCATGGATGTCTGAATTGGATAGCAAGCCTCACCTGCATCTCTGATCCTAGCAATCACTCACTCATGTAAGGATTCAGGAATTCAGCAATCAGGTGATATTGAACACCTAGCTAGTCAGCTATGCCATGTCAAGGATGAATACAAGCCACACTGTCGACAGATACTAGTTCAAGATTCGTAATCGCTGTCATTTTAACTAGAACCTGGGATTATCATGAATCTCTATAGATAATGCAGATGATGGAGATGCTGCGCTGATTTTTGCAAAGGCATATGAACAGGTGAAACCAAAGTATAACCATTTAACTGCTTGGCCACATGAAGTGTTTGTTCCTGCAAGTGAGGGGAAGACTGTAGCATCAAGAGAGCAAAATGTGGCTAGATTTTTTTTTAACCAGATAGTAAGATCCACCCATGGATTTTACCAAATAATAATGATTTAACCAGCAGAGCATCAATTAATGGAGCAAGACTGTAACGGAATAATAATGGCTATTGCAAAGTTAAATCTCATCCATGGATTTAACATCCAACATATGGCTGGATTTATAACAATTCCTACGATCAATGTGGAAGCTCAATAGGAGCCTCTAATTCGTAACAGTGAGATGATATTCGGTCAACCCTTAGTTTGCACCGTAATTAATTAAGGTGGGTCCATAAAAGCATCAAATCATATGCTTGTGTTAGCTTTCTCCCATTGGCCACCATGATATTTTAGCTAGGCAAAGACCTCGAGCCATTCACAAGTCATGGTTAGTTTATTAACTTGTGCCTTAATGTACGGGCCACTAGCCCACTACCCACAGCTAATCAACTGCTCAAAGGACGTGCAGTTTAGACTTTTTTTGTGTCTGTGTGTCTGTGTGTGGGAGGGGGGCGGGGGATGACGTGCAGTTTAGACTTTGCACATAGTGTATGCACTAATATAGACAGGCTCCAAAGGCTCCTTTTTGGAAACCTTGACTCGCAACACGTTCTGGTCGTGGTTGTGCCCCTAAACCATGTACATCACCGGCGATCGCCTTCACACCAAAGGCTCCTCGGTCGCTCCTCGCCGGCAATGAGCGGAGGGGCGCACTGAAGAGGAGAAGGCAGCACGCTGCTATCCCCTTGGCAAGTCTCTCTCTCTCTCTCTCTCTCTCTCTCGCTCTCTCTCTCTCTGCATGTGCTTACTTATTATTTTTCCTGCTCTCATCAGGTCGATCGCTAGTCCAGGACACTAATTCTTGGCAAGAACCAATGGCCGAGTTCGCTGTTAGCACCGTTCTTGCAAACGTGGGCAATCTTGCTGTTCAGGGGACAAGTTTTGTATGCGCGGTCACCTTTGAAGTGGCAGTCCTGAAAGATGAGCTAATGCGAATGCAGGCCTACCTCAAAGATGCCGAGAGCAAACGGAGATCTGGAAATGCAAGAGTTGCTGTTCTTGTGAGCCAGATTAGGGATGCCGCATATGAGGCTGAGAATGCCATCGCAGCTGCAGAGTACATGAAGAAGAGAAACATGATAAAGAAGGGCTTCAAGGCTGCAGTCTCAAGGTATGCTCGCTTACCGGGTGATTTGACTACCCTTCGTAAAGTTGGTGTTAAAATTCAGCGTGTAAGAAGGAAGCTCAATGAGATATTTCAGAGTGTAGAACGCTTGAATATTGACTTGGATATTCAAGATGTGGACGAGTGTCTAGAAGATTATGACCTTGCACACCAAAACTTTAAGGATGATTTTGTCATGGTTGGTTTCGAGAACGAGTACAGAGAAATAGTCAATAAGTTAGTTCAGGGGGGGAATATGCTTAGTGCTATCTCCATAGTTGCTATGGGTGGTGCAGGAAAAACGACAGTTGCTAGAAAAGTGTACACTGCATCCGGAGTCAAACAACACTTCGAGGTGCTTGTTTGGGTGACTGTTTCTGAAAAATTCAAGGTCATTGATTTACTAAAGGAAATTGTGAAGCAAATACCGAGTGATGTTGGTCTGTCTATAAATGATGAAATGAATGAGTATGAGGTGGGAAAGAAGATCCATGATATCCTCATCAAGAAAAGATACTTGGTAGTTCTCGATGATGTGTGGGAAACAGATACATGGGAGCAAATAAATAGAACAATTAAGGCCTTTCCAGATGCGGCTAACTTTAGTAGAGTACTATTAACTACAAGAAAAGAAGATGTTGCGAATCACGTTGAAATGCCAACCCATGTTCATTCTTTGAGATGTTTAGATGAAGAGAAAAGCTGGGAACTTCTTAGTAGCAAAGCCTTACCATCATACAAAAGGTCAAACATACATGATCTGGATAAGTTTGAAAACTTAGGGAGAAAGCTTACAAAGAAATGTGATGGATTACCGCTTGCACTTGCAGTGTTAGGGGGTTATCTATCAAAGAATCTCAACACACAAGCATGGTCCGATGTACTGTTGGGCTGGCCATCAACCAAAGACACACAGATGATGTGGGGCATAATAGCTCGCAGTTACAAGGACCTACCGAATCATTATTTGAGATCCTGTTTTCTCTATCTTGCTGCTTTTCCTGAGGATTTCATAATATCCGTGTCGGACCTTATAAATTTATGGATAGCAGAAAGCTTGATTCCACATACACCAAAGCATATACTAGAAGAAACAGCACGTAAGTATGTAACTGAGTTGACCCAAAGAAGCTTGGTACAAGTTGTTGAAACAAATGATATTTATGGATGGATTGAGAAGATAAAGATTCATGACATCTTACGTGACTGGTGCATAGAAGAAGCAACACAAGATGGTTTTCTTGATGTCATCGATGAGACTACTAGAGGTGAGGCTAGATTCCTTTCATCTATGCAATTTGTATACATTTTCTTAAATATATCGATTCCTTTATATAGGTCCGGTATTTTGTGTTTGCTTGTGTAATAACTTGTTGCTGACATATTGATGGACTCTAACGAAATGCAGGACAAGATGGTGCACCTTCATCTTATAACCTGATATCCTATCGTTCTTCTTTTCAAAATTCGAGTGAGCAGATTCTACAAGCATCACCTAATCTCCGAGCTTTGTTTGGCTTTGGACTTTTATCAATATCTTTTCCCAAGCTAAGATTCCTAAGAGTTCTTCATGTTGAGAATGCGAGACTGGAGAATTCCTCAGAAGTAATTGGCGGGTGCGTTCACTTGCGACACCTCGGATTGAGAAGATGTAGAAATGTGGTTATTCCTTCTTCAGTCAGGAAACTCCTTTACTTGCAGACTATAGATCTGGCAGGGGTCTTTCGGCATGAATCAGAAGTATCAAACTCCCTCTGGGATATACCTACTCTAAGGTATATAGATATTCCTAGAATTTCTCTGCCAAGGAGTGTGCAATTTCAAAAAAGCCTACGGGAGCTTCATATGTTCGCTTCTATTTATGAAATTGAAAAAGATCCGATGCCGATCCTGGAGATGCTTCCTTGTCTTGTGATGCTGGGGTTGAATGGTTTTAAAACTGAAACCATGAGCTTCAAGGCCCAAGGGTTTCCTCGTCTGCAAGAGTTAACACTTGAAATGTGTTCCATTAATTGGAGGATGGAGGTTGGGGCAATGCCGAAGCTATTCCACCTATCATTTAAAAGATGCCCGCAGATGGACGGAATCCCCAAGGGATTGTTGCACCTTCCATCCCTTAGGTCCGTATCACTTCGTGATTTGAGAAAATACTATTTGAGTGACAAGACAGTGAAAGGGCTGAAGCAGAAAGGATGCGAGGTAATAATGCCTCCTCCTCCCTCATGTCATCCTTCCATTATTTCTCTTTGATTCAATTTTACCACCAGGGATGATAACACACTGCCTTTTGCAGGTCAAAGAAAGTCATACTCCGTTCTAAGGATTATGTTTGAAGTATGGTCCAAATGTACAATGCATGTCAAAGGAAGTCGTACTCTTCGAACAGCAGGGATGATCAAGTATTCTTATTATTTCCTAGTTATGAAGGCATTATGGTCCGGTTATGCTCTCCCATTGGATGGACAAATATCTAGCGTATATGGTTGATTCATGTCTGTCATGTGGGCTCTTCAATGCATGCCGTTCTGTCTATTTGTCTCAATAAATGTGTGTGTGACTGTTAAGTATTGTATCAAATGATTTGTATTTTTCTTGGATTAAGTTTATCACAAACAAGCCATATATATTGTGATATTTTTAGCTCATGTTGTTTGTCTCTGAGAACAATTAACGAGCACTCACTTTAGCGTCAAAGTTTTTCCTATGTCATTAATTATATTGTATCATAACTACTGTATCGAATGGGGGGTCGATGGAGATGGCAAGAGCCCTAGCGACACCGCTTCTTCTTCACTTGCTCGCCCTGATCTCCTTTAGCAAAGCAAAAGTAAGTATTGTGTGCTGGAAAAGCGCCCCGTCTCTAATATTTATTTTCTGTCTGAAATAGTGGAACCAACACTTTGCAAATCAATGATCCGCATGAAAAGTATGATTCTAAGATTCAGTATACTGCGGATTTGAGCAAATTCTTGATCCCAGAAAGGTAAATTGTTTTTTCTAGTTTTTTTAATCATTTTGTGGTAAATGGATCCACTATTTGCTAATTTCTGATCTCACCAGGATATTGAACCTATATGGACTAGCTACTGTTGGCTTTGGTTAACTGAACCTGAATTTTGATATTTACTTTCCACATATTTTGTGAAGGCACTCTTAGAAACATGTGATCTGTCTTCCTGAATTGAAGATTCCAGCTATCCTTTTAGCACTTGCATTCCTTTAGATTTTTTGTCCTCGAATGTCTGTTAGGTTTTATGTGTTATTTTCCTCTTGTGCTCATGTACATCCCTTTAGATTTTTTGTCCTCGAATGGCCGGGGGACCACCTCCAGAATCAAGAACGTACAGAGGAGACCAATGGTGGCCGGCGAGCATGCTGGCGCCGCGAGGCCGACAGAGATAGGCGCCGGCGGGAACTCGGGAAAGTGCGACCTGTGCTGTGCCGCGACTGTCAAGTCCCATTGGGACGTACGGCGGCACGGGGAAACAGGTATGAGTTTTCGCTCTCTGAACTCTCATGAGATTCCCCTCTTAACTTATGCAGCATAATCCTAGAGCCCAAACACAAGATTTTACCATCTATATTTGTAATCTAGTCCAGTAGAGTGGAACTGGTACGACCCACGATTTATGCCTTTTCATCTCTTGATTGATTTACCCACATGACATCTTGAATCAGATAAGCTTGTGTGGACATGTGGTGCTGCCTACAAGCTTGTTCTTGCATACAAACAACAGACCTATTTACAGATCTGACCGAAAGAAAAACAGAACAACATAACCCAGTCCTGTAGAGTGGAGCTGCTACGATCTATTAGTACGATTTATGCTTTTTCATCTTCTGATTTACCACATGACATCTTTAATCAGATAATCTTGTGTGGACTTGTGGTTCTACGTACACGCTTGTCTTGTGTAGAAACAACAAGAAACAGAGTGTCAATGCCATTTATAAACAGATATCTGAAACGACAGTAACAACATGTTGGAACAAGTTCTTGTTAAATAGGAAAACCTTAAAAGAAAAAGCCATCCACTTCCTCTGTTTCACAGTAGCTGTTTTGACTTGAAAGTGATTTGCTTTGCAGTGCGAGGGGCTGAGCAGAGGAACAGAACCATGTTCCTTTTATCTGCTCTGTAAAAAGATTGTTTGCAAACCTAAGATGTTCTGCAAGTCTGATAAGCTAGGGTGAGATGAAGATGCTCAGCTTAAACGGAACTACAATGTTACCATTCACCAAACCGGGGCTCCGGGGTCTGTCTTCTCCCCAAGAGAAGGATTTGTAGGTACGAGACTAATCCAATTCAAAGCTCTTCTGGGAGTAGAATTTTTTGAATAAGAAAAATAACCTTCGGGTAGTTCCTTCCTCTTACATATTGTATTATTCTACTGCAGAGGAGACGCAGATGGATAACAAGAATGAAAATAACTATAGTAAGGGGCTTCGGATTGCTGTAATTTGATAAAAATACAACAAAACATGTTTTTTTTTTGTGGACTCACAGATCTCCTATACATAATCTGGTTGCCTATCTTCTCAGGATAGTCCCGTTTCATCTGGGGCCTGATACATCTGAAGCCAAAGGTGGAGCTGAGGAGCATGCATCTCCTGCCACGCCAAAGTTCACTGTAGTTGTTGCAACAAACTTATAATCTATGTTGTTTTCCGTGTTTATGGTGCCTTCCAAGACTTTGACAACCTCTGACATTTTCGGCCTCTTTTTGCAATCAATCTGCAAACACCACATTGCCATCCTCATCATCCGAATCACCTCTTGCTTGTTCACTTGCATGTCATCACTCTGCTTGTCGACTAGATCTGCTAATTGATCACTCTTCACCTTTTCTTCCAATAGGGTGATAAGATGGATGCTCTCTTCAGGTTGAGAGGTGTCGAGGTTCTTTCTTCCACTGATTATTTCCATGACCACAACGCCAAAGCTGTAGACATCGGCCTTTTCCGTGATCTGCGATGTCAACCATTCAGGAGCCAAATAGCCTGGTGTGCCTCTCATTCTAGTAACCACTTCACTCGTATCCCTGTCAATGAGCTTGCATAGTCCAAAATCAGAAATTTTGGCATTGAAGTTTTCATCCAAGAGGATATTCTGCGGTTTGATATCCAAATGAACAATCTTTTGGTGCACTCCTCGTGAAGATAAGACAGGCCTTTAGCGACGTTAGCAATAATCTTACAACGCGTCCTCCAATCTAGAGGAGGAGCATTGCTGTCATGCCAACAATAGATCCACCTGTCCAAGGATCCTTTGGCCATATACTCATAAACCAAGAGCCTCCTTGACTTCTCGGCACAGAAACCAATCAATCTCACCAAATTTATATGATGGATGCTGCCAATTGTATGAACCTCTGCCAAAAATTCCTTTTCTCCATGACCAGCATGATCCAAACATTTTACTGCAATTCTTTCATCACCAAGCTGTCCTTCAAAAACAGACCCAAATCCTCCCTCGCCGAGCTTTTCCCTGAATTGCTCAGTTGCAATATCTAATTGTTGAAATGTCAACCTCATTGGCGTCCCTTTTAGATTCCCAAACTCTTCTTCTCTTCCCTCCGGCACCTGGTGTCGTCGTTTACGTAGAACAAAATGGATGTATGCATAGATTAAATAGAATATGCAACCAAGTATTGTCCGTGCAAGAAGAAATTTACTCATAACAGATAGACCAGCTCGGAATGAGATTCCAATGTCAGATGGGGATCCTATGCTTGTCTTCCTAGTAGGAATAGATGCAGAAGGGCTTGGAAGCAAAGACGATGGATTGATCGGGGGACAGAAGACGACCTGGTAATTGGTGCCTGTAGGGCAAGTGAAAGTGCTTGAGGAATAGTCCTTGGGGTAGCTGTATGCATCAGGACATAGCTGCTTAAAGAACCTCAAATATGTGGTGGGTTTGCAACTGTTTGATCTGTTCCTGGTGCACGCGTTGTTGCAACCCCCCGGAACCTTGAGGTTGCTTGGACACTGTGATGTGATGTCAGCTACGCAGCGCGGCCCCTTGCTGCAATCTGGCCCACCATGGGTTGGCACCGGCAGAAATTCCATGGGGACGTTGAAGCCGAGGACGAGGGAGATGTTGAAGACATCGGTGTTGTTGAACTGGCCGAGTGCAAACTCAGCCACCGTGTTGGGTGGCTGACCATTCCTCGCACAGACAAGCTCGCCGCCGCAGTCGCCTGTTTGGCACGAGCCGTTTCCGTTGGCATCAAATATGCAGCCTGTGCGCGCCCACACACGACCACCAGCGGTGCCAGCAGGCACGTCCAGTGTCCACCACTTGCCCGGATCAAGCTGCATGCCGCCGCCCACCGGCACAGCGGCGGGCCACACGGTGTAGGAGCATTGGTTGGTGATGTTCAATGTGGCGCCCTCATTGGTGACAAGGAGAAACAGGAGGAGGAGAGGCAGGAGGCGGAAAGCTGGAGAGATACTCACCGCTGCCATTTGTGTTACAGTTTGATTTTCATTGGTTAAGATGATTCATATATAATAATTGTTATGGATAAGAGCTTGGATGAAGCTGGCTGGCTTCTCAACCAAGCGGCCAAAATATCTCAACCACCATAAATTGTGATGCATACGAATGGGAAGGGTAGCCAAACACTAGTTATCTTGAATTCCTGACCAGCACTGAAAGAATATAAACCACACATCTTCCTCTGGAGTCAAAGAAAGCAGCGTGTACCTATGGTCTAGAGTAAAAGTCAACTTGGCAGCTGCATCTATCTGCAACCTCTTGTTACTGTGCACTGAGAGATTTAACCATAGCCATGTCTTATTTTACACTTGATTCTCGGGTTAGTGTCGGCCTATGACAAGAGCATGGCCGGTTCAATTTGATAGCGAGTCTAACCTGGATCTCTGATCCTAGCAATCTCTCACTCATGTAAGGATTCGGGAACCCCGCAATGAGGTGACAGCGAACACCTTGCTATGGTGAGAATGGCTAGTCGACTAAACCACGTCACGGATGAAAACAATCCATAACGCGGCATATATGGTAATCACAATTTATTAATAGGCCTTCTGCCTATTGCTAAGTTGCAAACTGTTGTCAAGTGAAATCTGCTGCCATAATGCCATAGCCTGACAAACATCATTGATCTTTCAATGAGAAGGAGTGTCTAAAACACACGGATCATGTACACTTGAAAGTAAGCATTAACTTCTCATGTACCAACTACTACTTCACACTTCAATTTTTTTACGCCATACAGTTTACTGTGGGAATGCTTATTGAGTTAAAACCAAATCTCATAGACAATAGTCATTATTGTGGCACACCGAACAATTTTCAGAATCACTAACATGTTCCTCTACAATTGTGTCACAGGGCGGACACGGGATGAAATAGGTGGGTTGGGCGGCATTTCATCGAATCTGGAAGCTTTCTGGTAACATATTCACTAATTTTTCCATGGATGGGTGATATTCTGCAAGCATACGTATGTTGTATATCAGAGAAGGTTTGCAATATTACCGATACTCCCTCCGTTCCTAAATATTTGTATTTTTAGAGTTCAAATGGACTACCACATACGGATGTATATAGACATATTTTGAAGTGTAGATTCACTCATTTTGCTCCGTATGTAGTCACTTGTTGAAATCTCTAGAAAGACAAATATTTAGGAACAGAGGGAGTATATGCAAGGGTGAAATATACTGATATATGGGGCTCAAATCATCGGTGTAGGGGGAAACCACACACTATATTTTGATTGCAAGACACAACTCACCGGCACCACATATGAAAGTCCATTAGGACAAATCCCTCTTTGTTAATGTGATGATGGGTTCTTAGCCCTCTTGATGCAGCTCGATTTCAAGAAGCAACAGTTCACATAATCACATTAGCAATTCAGATCTGTCAATATTAATAATCTGGATGTTATAAGATGCTGAAATTTGCCCCCACTCCACAGTCCACCACTTGCCCGGATCAAGCTGCATGCCACCGCCCACCGGCACAGCGGCCAGCCACACGGTGTAGGAGCATTGGTTGGTGATGTTTAATGTGGTGCCCTCATTGGTGGCAAGGAGAAACAGGAGGAGGAGAGGCAGTATGTGGAGAGCTGAAGAGATACTCACCACTGCCATTCGTATTATGATTTTCATTGGTTAAAATGATATATAATTTATTTGGTATGGATAAGGGCTTGGAGGAAGCAGCCTGGCCTCTCAACCAAGAGGCTACCATAACTTGTGATGCATGCCAACCGAGAAGGGAAGCCAAAGACTTGTTATCTTGGTTCCCTGGCCAGCACTGAAAGAATTTAAACAATCTTTCTCTGGAGTCAAAGACAACTGCGTGTAGCTATGATCTAGAGGCAAAAACACTCTGTAAGAACTTGGCAGATGCATCTATGTGCAACCTCTTATTACTGTGCACTGTCAGATTTTACTATTCATGTCTTCTTATAAAACCATAGCCATGTTTTATTTATACTTGCTGATTCTCGGGTGAGTGTTGTCAGCCTATGACGAGAGCACAACCGGATGAATTTGATAGCGAGCCTGACCTGGAATAATGAGGTGACACTCGTGTAAGGATTAGGGGACTGAGTAATGAGGTGACAGAGAACACCTTGCTATGGTGAGGATGGCTACTTGGCTAGTCATCTACACCATGTCAAGGATGAATAAAGCCACACAAGCGACTAGCTAATGCTTCCTTTCCATTGGAAGAAAGTTGTTAACATTTTGTATGGTGCATATAGCTCTTTTCATTGGCGATTGGACTTGGAGAAGTTGCACAACAAGAAAAGAGCAAGACCAAGAAACTCAAGGTATTAATGCAAATTCTTACTTGAAAATGAAGCATTACATGTCTGTCTTACAAGACTACAATAGTATATTTTAGTAATATGAATATACAATTATGCATGCCTGCTACTTTTCCTTGAAAACTGCTGTTATAGGCTGATAGATGCCTTGTATGCTTCAAAAATCAGTTCTGAGTAACCCGTGTTCACTGCCCTGTATGGAGTCCATACAAAACGCAAAACGCTTGCCTAACTCCAGCGCTTAAAATTTCCTTGCACATATTAATTCTCTATCCTCTTTGTCCCCGCCCCCTCTTTTACCTAGGGCCAGATAAGCCGGAGGCTAGGGGTGGACTTGAGAACATCACATTTCCAGCAATACCATAGCTTGCTGGACTTGTTGCAACGAAGTTATGGTCTATATTGGTATCTGCATTCATGGTACCTTCCAAGACTTCGACGACTTGAGACATTTTAGGCCTTTTTTTAGAATCAATTTGCAAGCACCACATTGCGAGCTTCATCATCTGAATTACTTCTTCCTTGTGTACTTGCATGGTAGCATTGTGCTTATCAATCAAATCGACCAAACAATCACACTTCACCTTCTCTTGCAATAGGGTAATAAGATGCATGCTCTCTTCAAACAGGGAAGTGTCAAGGTTCTTTCTTCCACTGACGATTTCCATGATCACAATGCCAAAGCTGTATACGTCGGCTTTTTCTGAGATTTGCATTGTCAACCATTCAGGAGCCAAATATCCTCGTGTGCCTCTCATTCTAGTAATCACTTGGCTCTTATCCCTATTTATAAGCTTACACAATCCAAAATCAGAAAGTTTAGCATTGAAATCATCATCTAATAGGATATTTTGTGGTTTGACATCCAAATGAGCAATTATGTCCATGCACTCCTCATGGAGATAAGAGAGGGCCTTAGCTATCTGAATAATAATTTTGTGCCGCATCCTCCAATCTAGCCGAGGAGCAGTATTATCACCTCGAGAATAAATCCACCTGTCCAAGGATCCTTTGGGCATATACTCATACACCAAGAGTTTGTATGATTTCTCTGCACAGAAACCAATCAGTCTCACAAGATTGATATGATGTATGCTACCAATTGTTTGAATTTCTGCCAGAAATTCTGTATTTCCCTGACCAGTTTGATCCAGACACTTCACTGCAATTATGTCCTCACCAAACTGTCCCTTGAAAACAGGTCCAAATCCTCCTTCTCCAAGCTTGTGTATGAATTGCTCGGTTGCTACATTTAATTGTTGAAATGTGAACCTCATTGGTGTTCCTTGGAGCTCCCCGAGCTCTTCCTCAGCCATCTCCCTGCGCCACTGTCGTCTTCTTCGTATAGATACGAAGCATTTATATATCAACCAGGGCATGATGCAGAACAGTGCCATGAGGAAAATAAATTAAAAAATAATTAGATAGACTAAAACTAGTGCCTCTACCTTCCCTGAAGTTGAGGGACAGAAAACGACCTGGTAGTTAGTGCCTGTCGGGCAAGTCAAAGTGCTCGAGGAATAATCCATGGGGTAGTTGCAGTGCATCCCCTTGTTGCAGTCTGGCCCTCCCTGGGCTGGCATCGGTAGAATTCCATGGGCACGTTGAAGCCGAGGACGAGGGAGATGTTGAAGACATCCGTGTTGTTGAACCGGCCGAGTGCAAACTCAGCCACCGTGTTGGGTGGCTGACCGTTCCTCGCACAAGCAAGCATGCCGCCACAGTCGCCCGTTTGGCACGAGCCGTTTCCTTTGGCATCAAATATGCAGCCCGTTCGCGCCCACACACAACCAGCAGCAGTGCCAGCAGGCATGTCCAATGTCCACCACTTGCCCGGATCAAGCTGCATGCCGCCGCCCATCGGCACAATGGCCGGCCACACGGTGTAGGAGCATTGGTTGGTGATGTTTAATGTGGCACCCTCATTGGTGGCAAGGAGAAACAGGAGGATGAGAGGCAGGAGGTGGAGAGCTGGAGAGATGCTCACCGCTACCATTCTTGTTATGATTTGATTTTCATTGGTTAAGATGACTTACATATATATATTGTTTGGTATGGATAAGAGCTTGAAGAAGCTGGCTGGCTTCTCAACCAAGCGGCCAAAATATCTCATTCACCATAACTTGTGGTGCATACGAACGGAGAAGGGCAGCCAAACACTCGTTATCTTGGATCCCTGACCAGCACTGAAAGAATTTAAACCACACATCTTCCTCTGGAGTCAAATAAAGCAGCATGTACCTATGGTCTAGAGTCAAAGTCAACTTGGCAGTTGCATCTATGTGCAACCTCCTGTTAATGTGCACTGAGAGATTTAACCATACATGCCTTCTTTTTAACCATAGCCATGTCTTATTTTACACTTGCTGATTCTCGGGTGAGCGTCGGCCTATGACAAGAGCATGGCCGGCTGAATTTGATAGCGGGCCTCCTGGATCTCTGATCATAGCAATCACTCACTCATGTAAAGATTCGGGAATCCAACAATGAGGTGACAGCGAACACCTTGCTATGGTGAGGATGAAAACAATCCACATGAGCGACAATATATAGTAATAATTATTTTTTAATAGGCCTTCTGCCTAGCTAAGCTGCAAACTGTTTCAAGTGAAATCTGCTGCCATAATGCCATAGCCTGACAAACATCATTGATATTTCTATCAGCAGGAGTTTCTAAAACACACGGACCTCATGTACCAACTACTACTTCACACTGTTCCAATATTTTACGCCATACAGTTTACAGTGGGAATGCTTATTGAGTTGAAAACCCAATCTCATAGACAATAGTCGTTACTGCGGCATACCAAACATTTTTCAGAAGCACTAATATTTTCCTCTGCAATTGTGTCACAGGGCAGCCACAGGATGTAATAGGTGGGTTGGGCGTCTTTGTTTGACTCTGGAAGCTTTCTGGTAACATGTTCACTAATTTTGCCATGGATGGGTGATATTCTGCAAGTGTACAGATGTTGGATATCAAAGAAGTTTTGCACTATTACTAATATATGCAAGAGTGAAATATACTGAAGATTCCACGAAATCTTAGCCCTCCCTATGCAGTTCGATTTCAAGAAGCAACATTCGGGGCAATCAATCACATTCAACATACAATATTATATGGAGACAAATATTGGTAGCTGGGAATGGATGCCTTTGCTTCGAGCCTCTGCACCTCTTCCTGTGAAAATAATAACCTGCGGCGATCAAACTTTCATGATTTTTCTTTTTTTCTTGTTTTTGGTTCAGAAAGATCAGATAAGGGATACTTACCACCACTGCAGCTTCAGGACTTCATTGAGCAGTTCCTTCTCCTTTTCTTGTGTGCTGCTTTCAACTGAAAATGTAGTGAGTGGGTTATAACTCTTCGTGAGATATTACCATCATAGCCAATTAGAAAATGGGTGACTGAATAAAATCTGCAAGAGCTTTGTTTCGATCTCCACCATATTGGTCTCAAAATAATTTAAATAACTACTCCCTTTGTAAAGAAATATAAGAGCGTTTAGATCACTACAGAGGGAGTATCTTCTATGTTTGGGTTGCTAAGATTTTGTGTAATCTTCTCAGATATTACTTCAAGATTCAGAATGGAAGAGTTCCTGTCACCAGAAAAAGCTCACCATGGATCTGTCTACATATGACGGAGATGTTGAGCTGACTGAACGGAGGCACGCAAACAGGTGAAACCAAATGAGAACCATTTAACTCCATCAATAGAGCAGGCTTTTCGTTCTCGAGTTTCCTTGGTGGAAGCACCTTTTGCTTCTTTGATTTTGTGTGGAATGGATGGGTGCTTTACTCTCTGAAGCATATTTGCCTGCACAACATTGCCACCAATGCCCATCCATCGATCTCACATCCAACGGGTAGATTTCTAACTATGGATCAGTGTGGAGCCTCTAGTAACAGTAAGATAAGATTCAGCCGGTCAACTCTTCGTTATTGGGTGGGTTGCTAAGAGCATCAAATCACATGCTTGTTAGCTTGCTCCCATCAGCCACCATAATGTCTTAGCTTGCAAGAACCTGTTTACTAAGATGGGTACGTTGTTCAACCATTCAGAGAATCACATGCTTTGCCTACTCGATCCAATCAAGCATCACAGTTTTTGAGGCGCTGACCATGACTCATTCGCATTTGCGCTATTAATTCACTACACTTGAGCCTTAGTTAATGTACAAGCTGCTGAAAGCACGTGCAGTTTGGACTTTACACTTAATGTACGAGCTGATATGCCCAATCTCCAAAGTCCCCTGGGACGCCTTGTCTCACAGCTCGTTCTGGCCGTGCCCCCAAACTGCCCACACACCAAAGGCCGCCGGCGATCCCCTTCTTGGCAGTCTGCACAAGCTGCCGCTCTACGGAACAGATGAGCGGAGCGGCACACTAAGGTGGAGAAGGCATCACACTCCAGCACTCAATCCCCCTGGCAAGTCTCTATCTCTCTGTCTCCCCCTCTATCTGAACTGAACTGGCCTGCTCACTCATTGTTTTCGCTCCCGCAGGTCGTTTGCTAGTGTACGTAGCTGGAAGGTAATTAAAAAGAGGTTGTAAACCTGCTTTCTGTTAGATTGAACAATGGCACAGTCTGCTGTGAGCGCCGTTCTTGGGAACGTGGGTAATCTTGCTGTTCAGGAGACCAGTTTCTTATGCGGGGTCACACTTGAAGTGGCCTTCTTGAAAGATGAACTGATCAGGCTGCAGGGCTACCTTAGAGACGCCGAGAGCAAACGTAGATCTGGAATTGAAACAGTTGCTATCTTATTGAGCCAGATCAGGGATGCTGCATATCAGGCTGAGAATGTCATCGAAGCTGCAGACTACATCAAGAAGAGAAACATGATCAAGAAGGGCTTCATGGGAGCAATTTCTGTCAAACATGCTGTTATATTGGTACGGTATACATTGGCGTATATTGGCGCGTACATTGCGTACATTGGCGTGTCATCCTTGACCCGCACCTGGAGGTAGTTAGGATAGATATAGGATAGATATACATGAGTTGTTTCTTTCTCTCCAAGTTCTATCTTCTCCCTGAATATCTCCTGTATCCAAACTATTTTGTATGCGCTGTACGGGAGGTGCGCCCCGCCTATATTAACACGTACCCGTCGGCCTCAACAGGCAAGACGTTTCCAGCTATTCGCACATGGTAGTCAGAGCTATCCTTCTCCCATCAAAGCTCCCTGCAAACTCCATCTAGCCCTAGCCATGTCTTCCACCTCCGGCGCATCCCAAACCAGCCTCAATGGCCAAGTTACCGAGAAGCTAACCCGCACAAATTATGTGCTATGGCGCACGCAAGTCATCCCTCAGCTGCGTGGCGCCGGTGTCTACGGCTACGTCGACGGCACCCAGCCGGAGCCGGCGAAACTCCTCGTCACCACCAAGGACGGCAAGGAGGTTTCATCAACGCCCAACCCTCTCCACCCAATCTGGGTCCGGGAGGATCAGCAGGTTCTGGGATACCTGCTGAACAACCTGACGCGTGAGGTGCTGCTCACGGTGACCATGGTCACCACCGCGGGCGTGCTCTGGACGACGCTCGCTGGGATGTTCTCGTCCCAGTCCGCCAGCCGCATCAACAACATACGAACGTCCCTCATCAACGCGCAGAAGGGGAGTCTCTCCGTTGCCTCCTACTTCGCCACCATGCGCGGCTACGCCGACGAGCTAGCCGCCGCAGGCAAGGCGATCCCCGACGACGAACTCGCCTCCTACATCATCCATGGGCTCGACGCCGACTATCAGCCTTTGGTGTCTGCCCTCGACGCTCGCGTGACCGGGGTAACCCTTGATGAACTCTTTGCCATGTTATCCAATTTCGATCAGCGCATGGCTCACTTCCAGGGGGCCGGTGACGGCGGCTTCAAATCATCCGCGAACGCGGCCACTCGCGGGTGGGGCGGCGGCTCTCGCTCCCGTGGCTCCTCTCGCAACAAGGGCAGGTCCGGCGGCAGCAACCGTGGCGCAGCGCCACCCCAATCTGGTGGGTGAGGACGCCGTGGACGCGGTGCTGGTGGCGGCGGCAGGAACCGTCCGGACGCCCCTAAGTGCCAGATCTGCGGCAAGGTCGGGCATACAGCAAAAGATTGCTGGTACAGGTATGAGGAGGACGACTACGACTCCCAAGATGAAGAAAAGGTCGCTGCGGCGGCTGATGGCTCATATGGTGTCGACACGAACTGGTATGTTGACAGTGGTGCTACCAACCACATCACCAATGAGCTCGAGAAAGTAACCATGAAGGAGAAATATCGCAGCAAGGATCAAATCCATACTGCCAGTGGAGAAGGTATGAGTATAAGTCACTTTAGTCACTCAATATTTCGTACCCCTCATCGTAATATTCATCTTAGAAAAATTCTGCATGTTCCTAGTGCCAACAAGAGTCTTCTTTCTGTCCATCGAATTGCCCTTGATAATCATGTATTTCTTGAATTTCACCCTTACTTCTTTTTGATCAAGGATCAGGCAACGAGGACTGTTCTCTATCGAGGTAGATGTGTTGGTGGCCTCTATCTGTTGATTCCGGAGTTTCGAGGACCAAATAAATATGCTTGTGGTGCTATCAAGCTTTTGTCCACACGATGGCATGATCGTTTAGGACATGCATCTTTTTCTTTAGTTGAAAATTTACTTAGGAAAAATAATCTCCCGTTTGTTGGTGAGCGTCATAATGAAACAATTTGTGATTCATGTCAGAAAGCTAAAAGTCATCAGTTGCCTTACCCTACTTCTAGCAGTGTTTCTACCAAACCACTACAATTGATTTTTTTTGATGTTTGGGGTCCTGCCCCTACTTCTGTTGGCAGACACACTTATTATGTTAGCTTCATCGATGATTTTAGCAAATTTTCTTGGATCTATCTTTTAAAGAAACGGTCCGATGTGTTTCAAGTGTTCAAAAACTTTCAAGCTCTTGTTGAGCGAAAATTTGACAGCAAAATCATCGTTGTCCAGTCAGACTAGGGAGGGGAGTACAAAAAGTTAAACTCCTTCTTCCAAACACTTGGTGTCTCACATCAAGTGTCATGTCCTCATGCTCACCAGCAAAACGGGTCAGCAGAACGCAAGCATCGACACATTGTCGAGGTTGGCCTTGCCCTTCTAGCCGGCGCATCCATGCCTCTAAAATTCTGGGATGAAGCATTTTTAACTGCAGTCCATATCATCAACATGCTCCCTAGTCGTGTTATTCATAATGAAACTCTGATAGAAAGACTTCTCCACACCAAACCAGACTATAAGTCCCTTCGTGTATTTGGGTGTGCATGTTGGCCTAACCTTCGTCCCTACAACAACCGAAAGCTCATGTTTCGATCACAACAGTGCGTATTTCTTGGTTATAGCGCATAGCACAAAGGTGTCAAGTGCTTAGATGTTTCCACCGGGCGAGTGTACATCTCCCGTGATGTCGTTTTTTTTATGAAACCAAGTTTCCATTCGCCGATCTCCACCCAAACGCCGGTGCACTACTTCGAGAAGAAATTCTCCTCCTACCCCCCCATCTCACTAGTTTTGACAAAGGGGGACTAAATATTGATGATCATTCGTTGACTAACTCATCTAATGGCATGCATGAGCTTTGTGTTGATGAAACAGGAGAAAATTGTGAAGGAAATAATCAACAAGGTGAAAAATCCGGGTCATATTTCATGTGTCCCGTGGCAGGAGACAACGCGCCAGGGGACAGATCCGCCTCGGGATTGGCAGCGCAGCAGCAGCTCAGATCCGCCTCGGGATCGGCAGCGCATCAGCTGACCAGATCCTCCTCGGAATCTGGTGGTGCAGGGACGCCAGGTGCAGGCGTGCGCGCCGCCTCGCCAGATGCGCGTGTCTCCACCACAGACATGTGGGCCCGCCCCGACATGCGGGTCCCTCCAGGCAGCACGCGGTACGGCGCCCGTCCCGTCACGTATCAGCGGCGCGGATCCGCGCGGGTCTCTGGAGCTGGTCCCACCGGTGCTGATCAACCTCGCAATGATGAGCGGGTCCCCGCCTCGGGATCTTCTGCACCCACCCGTGACGAGGCGCCTCAGCCAGCGACCACAGAAGATCCGGCCAGCCCTACGCTGACTGGGGCTGCTGCTGCACCTGCTGCTGGGTCCGCGGCAGGATCCCCCTCAGGATCTATTGCTGATCCACCCATGCAGCCCTCTGGATCCTCTATGGCTACGGACTCTGTGGCTCTTCCTTCGCGACGAACACGGCTCCAACAAGGGTTAATTCAGCCTTTAAATTATAAACATGTAACCAAATATGGCTTGGTCTGTTCCACAGGAGAACCAGATGAGCCAGCGACTCTTGATGCAGCACTTCGTGATGATAAGTGGAAGAAGGCAATGAATGAAGAATACATGGCATTAAAGAAAAACAAGACTTGGCACTTGGTTCCTCCACAGCAAGGTAAAAACTTGATTGGTTGCAAGTGGGTTTTTTGGATCAAAAGGAGATCTGATGGAACTATTGATCGCTATAAGGCTAGGCTAGTTGCAAAAGGCTTCAAACAGCGATATGGTATAGACTATGAGGATACATTTAGTCCTGTGGTAAAAGCAGCCACCATTCGTCTTGTTTTGTCCATTGCTGTTTCCAGGGGATGGAGTCTCAGGTAGCTTGACGTACAGAACGCGTTTCTTCATGGTGTTCTGGAAGAGGAAGTGTATATGAAACAACCTTCTGGGTTTGAAAGTAAGAAAACTCCCTCCTATGTGTGCAAACTTGATAAAGCATTATATGGATTGAAGCAAGCTCCAAGGGCGTGGTACTCACGTCTTTGTCACAAGATGCAAACACTTGGATTTATCCCCTCTAAGTCAGACACGTCATTGTTCATCTATAACAGATCCAATACATGCATATTTGTTCTCATCTATGTTGATGATATAATTGTAACTAGTTCATCTGATGAAGCAATTAAAGGACTGTTAAAGGACTTGAGTGCAGACTTTGCGCTAAAGGATCTTGGAGACTTGCACTATTTTCTTGGAATTGAGGTAAAGAAGCATTCGAATGGACTTCACCTTTCTCAAGCTAAGTATGCAACTCATCTGGTTAAAAAGGCAGGACTGCAAGGTTGTAAACCTTCTCTCACACCATTATCAAGCTCAGAAAAGTTGTCACTTATGGAAGGTACACCTTTGAGTCAGGAAGATAGTACAAAATATAGAAGTCTAGTAGGAGCTCTTCAGTACTTAACTCTTACCAGGCCTGATCTTTCATTTGCTGTCAACAAAGTTTGCCAATTTTTGCATGCACCTACTACTGTTCATTTGACAGCTGCAAAACGTATCATTAAATATGTTAAACATACTCTGAGTATAGGTCTGAATTTCAGCAAGTCATCTTCTACTCTTGTCAGTGCTTTCTCTGACTCTGATTGGGCAGGCTGCCTGGATGACAGGCGCTCCACAGGAGGCTTTGCAGTATTTTTTGGACCTAATCTGATATCATGGTGTGCACATAAGCAGGCTACTGTCTCTAAGTCAAGCACTGAGGCAGAATACAAGGCGCTAGCCAATGCCACAGCTGAAATCATATGGGTTCAGTCTATGTTGAAAGAGCTTGGTGTAAAAGGCAAACAAGCTCCATGCTTGTGGTGTGATAACCTTGGTGCTACTTATCTTTCTGCTAATCCTGTGTTCCATGCCAGAACAAAGCATATAGAGATAGATTTTCATTTTGTCAGAGAAAGAGTTGCTCAAAGACAACTTGACATCCGGTTTGTGCACTCCAAAGATCAAATTGCAGATGGATTCACAAAGCCTCTGCCCATAAAGAGCTTTGAAAACTTCAAGCATAATCTCAACTTGATGAAGTTGTGATTAAGGGAGGGTGTCAAACATGCTGTTATATTGGTACGATATACATTGGCGTATATTGGCGCGTACATCGCGTACATTGGCGTGTCATCCTTGACCCGCACCTGGAGGTAGTTAGGATAGATATACATGAGTTGTTTCTTTCTCTCCAAGTTCTATCTTCTCCCTGAATATCTTCTGTATCCAAACTACTTTGTATGCGTTGTACGGGAGGTGCGCCCCACCTATATTAACACGTACCCGTCGGCGTCAACAGGCAAGACGTTTCCAGCTATTCGCACAATTGCAAGGTATGCTCGCTTACCGAGTGACTTGAATACCCTTCATAAAATTGGTGTTGAAATTCAGCGGGTAAAAAGGAAGCTTAGCGAGATATTTCAGAGCATAGAACGCTTGAAAATTGATTTGGATAGTCATGTTGTGGATGATTCTGTAGAAGATTATGGCCTTATGCACCAACACTGCAAGGATGATGTTATAATGGTTGGTTTTGAGGACGAGTACAAAGAAATTGTGGATAAATTAGTTGAGGGAGAAAATATGCTTAGTCCTCCATAGTTGCAATGGGTGGGGCAGGAAAGACAACAGTTGCTAGAAAAGTATACACTTCATCTGGAGTGAAACAACACTTTGAGTCACTTGTTTGGGTAACTGTATCTCAAAAGTTCAAGGTCATTGATTTGCTAAAGGAAATTTTGAAGCAAATAACTAGTGACGGTGGTCAATCTAGAAACATTGATGAAATGAATGAGCATGAAGTGGCAAAGAAGATCCATGATATCCTCATCCAGAAAAGATACCTGCTAGTTCTCGATGATGTGTGGGAAACAGACACATGGGAGCAAATAAATAGAACAATTAAGGCCTTTCCAGATGCAGCTAACTGCAGTAGAGTTGCTGAAATCTGAGATGGGCTCTAGGCCCATATTGCAATTTCTAAAAAATCTCTAAGGGCCCATGTGGGTTATATGGCACTAGGTGTAATGAGAAGTTTAGTTCCACCCTGAAAGTGGAAGGAGAATTGGAGTGGTTTATAAGGGTTTCTCTTCTACATGCTATTGGAGCTTGAGAAGAGAAGAGGCCCTCGCGCACTCCTCCTCCGCCGCCCGCCTCGCCGCGCCGCGCCGCGGGTTGCGGGATTGAGCCGAGCCCACGTCTCTCCACGCGGCTGTCTCCTAACCCTATAAGTATGCGGTGTCTCCTAACCCTAGCCGCCACGAACAGATCACATCTGTTCCCTAGGTTTTTGGGCAGCGATTTCCGATCGTCTACTTCCTCTACGTCCGCGTCGCCTTCATCATCACCATGCCGACCGTGCCGCCGCCCAGAAAGCTGAAGCCGACAAGAAGGACGCCGCTGCTGCCACCAAAGCCGCGGTCTCTGCGTGGCCTACTGGAGGGTATAACTCGTTTATCCCGCTCCTGATTATTTTTATATTAGCAGTACTAGCAGTATGTGTAGATTTGTCTACTGTTTGCTTAGTACATGCATGTTTAGATCAGAGTCAGTACATCATCAACTTAGTCAATACCCTAACCCTAGCCGCCACGAACAGATCACATCTGCTCCCTAGGTTTTTGGGCAGCGATTACGCGACTGCTCGCTTCCGATCGTCTACTTCCTCTACGTCCGCGTCGCCTTCATCATCACCATGTCCACCGATGCCGACCGTGCCGCCGCCGAGAAAGCTGAAGCCGACAAGAAGGCCGCCGAGGACGCCGCTGCTGCCACCAAAGCCGTGGCCTCTGCGTGGCCTACTGGAGGGTATAACTCGTTTATCCCGCTCCTAATTATTTTCATATTAGCAGTACTAGCAGTATGTGTAGATTTGTCTACTGTTTGCTTAGTACGTGCATGTTTAGATCAGAGTCAGTACGTCATCAACTTAGTCAATGCCATGCTAGTGATTTACTCATGGATTAATTTAATCGAGAAATTGCCTATTTACTCAACAAGAGTACTGCTAACCACAAGAAAAGGAGATGTTGCCAATCATGTTGAAATTCCAACCCATGTTCATGCTTTGAGGAGTTTAGATGAAGAGAAAAGTTGGTTGCTTTTTAGTAGCAAAGCTTTACCTTCATACAGAATATCCGGCATACGTGATCTGGATAAATATGAAGAACTGGGAAGAAAGCTAACAAGGAAATGTGATGGATTACCACTTGCACTTGCAGTTTTAGGTGGTTATCTATCAAAGAATCTCAACGCACAAACATGGTCCGATGTACTACTGTGTTGGCCATCAACCAAGGACACAGAGAAGATGCGAGGCATAATAGCTCGCAGTTACAAGGACCTACCGAATCACTATTTAAGATCTTGTTTGCTCTATCTTGCTTCTTTTCCAGAGGATTACATAATATCTGTGTCGGCTCTTATTAATCTATGGATAGCAGAAGGCTTCATTCCACATACACGTAAGTATACCATAAAAAAACAGCTCGTATGTATGTAAGTGAGTTGGCTCAAAGAAGCTTTGTGCAAGTTGTTCAAACAAGCAGTATACATGGATGGATTGAAGACATAAGGATTCATGATATCCTACGTGACTGGTGCATAGAAGAAGCAACACAAGATGGTTTCCTTGATGTCATTCATGAAACTACTAGTGGTCAGCTACCTTCCCCTTGTCTCTTTTACTTGTATAAAGTTGCTTAAATATATGAATTACTCATATAACGTGTGTGTGTGTGTGTGTGTGTGTGTGGATTTTTGCTGACATATATATGGACTCTAATGAAATGCAGGACAAGTTGGTGCATCATCATCTCATAACCAGATATTCTATCGTTCTTCTGTCCAAAACTTGAGTGGGCAGATTTTACCGGCCTCACGTAATCTCCGATCTCTGCTTGGCTTTGGACTTTCATCGATAACTTTTCCTGAGCTAAGGTTCCTAAGAGTCGAGAACTCGAGGCTAGAGAATTTCTCCGTGGTAATTGGTGGGTGCATTCACCTACGACACCTCAGGTTGAGAGGATGTAGAAAAGTGATGATTCCTTCTTCAATCAGGAAACTCATTTGTCTGCAAACTATAGATGCACCAGATTTAAATGTATCAAGCTCCCTCTGGGATATACCTACTCTAAGATATGTATATCTTTCAATAATTTCTCTTCCAAGGCGTGTGCAAATTCCACAAACCCTACGGGAGCTTCATATGTGGCCTACTAATGATGAAACTGAAAAAGACCCGATGCCCATCCTGGAGATGCTTCCTTGTCTTGTGGTGCTGGAGTTGCATAGTTTTATATCCGACACAATGTCGTTTGGTGCCCAAGGGTTCCCTCGTCTGCAAGAATTGCGAGTTGAGCATTGTTCCTTTCACAAGTGGACGATGGAGGTTGGAACAATGCCGAAGCTATCCTGCCTGTCAGTTGGATGGATCGGGCTGGCGAAAAATCTCCCCGATGGATTACTGCACCTTCCATCCCTCAGGTTCGTATCAATGGAGGGGGGAAATTGGAGTGACAGCACGGCAGAAGGACTGAGGCAGAAAGGATGCGAGGTAACGCTGCCCCCCTCCTCCCTCGTCTACCCGTCACATTAACTCTCTTTGATTCTGCTACCAGTGATTACAGCGCACTACTTTTTGCAGGTCACATGCATTCCTTGGTAATTAATGTTCGAACAACAGAGATGAGCGTTACAACTATATCATGCATTATGCTCTGGTTATGCTCTCTCGTAAGAAGAGCAAACGTATGGTTGATAAACGTCTACCATGCGGTCTTCAATGTCTGTCTTTCTCTCTGTTTGATTGAACCAACAAATGTGTACTGTTGTGTATTTTGTATTCAACCGTATGTGTATTTTGATATGTACATGTACTGTACCACAAACAAGCCGCATGTTGTACAATGTATAGCTCATGTCAATTGTCTTGTTTGGACACGACTAATGAGCACTCACTTTCGCATCATGATTAGTATTGTACTGTATCATGATTAGTATTGCAATGAAAGAGGCAGCTGGCAATTTCGGCACCACAGTTTGGTTTGCTAGTGCTTATATAATTTAAGAACAGAAGAACACAACTCCAGATTTGTCAGAAATGATTAGCGTGTGCTAATCCTGACTGCAGTAGTTTTGTTCAGAAACGAAGACAAACTTACGACAGTGAATACAGATCACTAGCAGGACAGAAATGAAGGCACCATCAGCTTTTGCTACTGCATCAGCTTTAGTGTTTGTTTGAAAGCGAGGACATGGCCTCAGATTCAGAGAATTGTGATGTGTGTTAAATAATCTGAAGCGCGCGTACTTCTCCCGCCTGGAACGAAATTTTCTACAGGCAACTTCTCTGAAAGAACAAATTCTGGATCCTGCAATTCCATGTTTCTCTGGTGCTTCGGTCACAAGTTCATAACTCACAACGGTGTGGGACCATCCGCCATGGCCTCGACGAGGACGGAGGCCACCTGTTTCTGAACTACCACATAAAGTCTCTACTACTGACACGGCGGTGTCATCGTCTCAGCGCCTCGCCACGGAGTTCCCTGAAGTCTGAACATCTGTTCAGACCACCTCGGCCTGCTGTACGTACTGAAATGTGGAGCGCTGGAGTAGAGACTGCAGACCGCCTGGTGCTTTCTACATCAGAGCTAGCCATGAAGACTGCAGACCATCTTCAGGATTTGACCGACGCCATGCATGCTACTCTGTTTTGGTGTTGCTATGTTACTCCGCTTTCTAAACTCTGTTTTGGGCAGCGATTGTAGCTGGCCATCCAACTTAATAAAGCCCACTGGGTTCCCTAAGAAAACAAGATTGTTTTCTTGATAAAGGATGTAGGAGTACTTTATTAACTCAAACTATATACAGCATCACGAGAAATCCTTTTATTATCAGTCGATTGCGGTCACAGCCTAAAATTGCACTAAAATGCTACCTGGTCATTTGGCCAGAAAAAGTGACTGAGAAAGAAAAGAAAAAAGAAGAAACGACCAAATTGACAGAGAGAGAACTTTTACTACGCTTGGGGGAAAAAAACAAGAGCTATGCCCATTTATATGTTGCAGTGAGGCTTGGACACTCTGGTACAAACGACTAGTATCATTGTATAGCACTATATCCTTAGACAAATTCCTGAATATTCTATGATGGACAGCATGATAACAGTCCACAACTCCTTGGTACAGCAGCTAAATTTTTAGTAAAATACGGCATGTTCCTTGCACTTTACTTAGTATTGCAGTATTTTCTTAAAATGGCACCCTTGCGGTTTACGCATTTGTCGTTGGACTTTCTCCACACAATTCCGAAGTTCTTTGAATCTGAGGCAGTATCTATGATTTCCAAGAAACACTGAAGCTGAAGCAATAACAGAAGTTCATGTGGTGAGTGGGTTGTATCCTTCTGACATTTACCATCATAAAAAAGAACGTGGTTTTTTTTTTTTTGACAATCCAAAAAAAACGTGGGTGGTGGTTTGGGCATTCGGGATCTTGAGGTAAAAAACATTGTCCTCCTCAGTAAATGGCTTTACAAACTTCTTACTAAACATGTGGTGAGTGGGTTGTATCCTTCTCACATTTACCATCATAAAAAAGAACATGGTTTTTTTTTGACAATCCAAAAAAAAAACGTGGGTGACTGAATGAAATCTTCACGGGCTTATTTCCGGCGTTCACCATGTTGGTGGCCTAATAACTTTCTGAAAAACATTGTAGAAGGAGCCACCAATAATGCTAGAAACAAAATTAAGTCTCATCCATATATTTAACATCCAATTACCAGACTTATAACCAGTGGCGTAGCTACGGTAGCAAATCTGGGCGGGCTGGTACAAAGGAAGATCCATAATTTTCAATCTCATGGCTGAGTTTACTCTTAAGCTCCGTTATAATTGCTCTGAGCTAGGCGGGCCACGGCCGATTTACCAACACGTAGTTCCCCCAGTGCTTATAACTACTCCTAGGGTTAATCTGAAGGCTCAATACGAGCCTCTAGTTAGTAATAACAGTAATAGTTATCCTCAAAAAAAATAGTAATAGTATTGTATTTCGTCAACTCTTTGTTCATTTAGATCACAATTTTTTATAAAGGGCGCATTGTTAACCGAAATTGTCACATTGATTGATAAATAGCAATGAGCACACCCGGTCTCTTCATGACAAGGATGCGAACAGTCACACAGACACACAGTTTGAGAAACCGGCTAAGGCGAATATTAAGTTGACGCTGCAGCAATCCTGAGACTATTCGGCCACCCATGTGGGATAAAAATATCTTTCGCCACTTATTCCAACTGCGTACAACCGTTGTAAATAGCGATGGTGTTCCTGTCGGCTGTCGCTGCAGTGTAGACCACAGATCGAGCAAGTACATACATTGGTATATAGTTTGCGGTGGAAAGGAACTTTTACCACTATAAACGAAATCATTCCCACATTGCCAGAGTGACCAAACACAGGCTACCGCTCCCATCAACCACTATAAGTTAGATTATATAAGTAAGATGGTTGTTAAAAAGCATCAACATCACATGCTTTCCAGCTTGCCCCATCAACCACCGTAATATTTTAGCTAGGCAAAGATAGCGACCCCTTGACAAGTCATGTTTCATTTATTAAGATTGGTACGTTGTGCAAGCATCAAATCTCTTTCTTTGCCTACTCATCCAATGAACCACCACAATATTTTAGGCAAAGACGATGAGTCATTCACAGCTGATATAAATTTGCGTAATCTGTTATATAATGCATACCTCAACAATAAAATAGGATAAGGGTAAGCTAAATGGGTATTTCTTTTATGTTAGATTGAAGTTGAACTGTAGTACTAGGCCTCTCTCACCACTACCAGAAAACTAGGGTTTCCCTGCCTCCTGTTGGCGCCGCCGTCGATCCGCCTCGTCTTCAGTGGCCTTAGGGCCATGGAGCCGCGGTGGATCTCGGGTCTTGCCGGGGGGATCCTGCCCTGTTTTTAGCTGTTTTTTAAGGTCGATTAGGATTTGTGTCCTACTTAGGAAGGCGAGGCGGTAGCGGCTCCCTGAAGATGGAATGAGGTCCTCCCCGCCTAACCCATGTCCCAACAATGTGTCTAGCGTCGTCGGATGGCGTGTAGAGGTGTATCTCCAACGGATCTTGATCAAGGGGTTTGGTCGGTTTTAGTCTTCGGCGGATCCCCGTGGATTCAGTCTTTGTTCGTGTGTCTTTGGGTTGGATCCTTTCGATCTACGCTTCTCTTCATTGACGGCGGTTGCTGTTCTGGTGTGCGGTCATGTGGGGACTTACGATGACTTCTCAACTATCTATTGAAACAAGTTTTGCTTGGCTCCACTGAAGGGAGGCGATGATGACAACGCACCTTTGACTCGCTCAAGTGCTTGTAGTCGTCGGTAGGTGGTTTACGGACTTGGATGTAATTTTTATTAATTTTGGTGTTCCTTGTACCGCCATGGCAGATGATGAATAGATCATAAGTTTTACCACAAAAACAAATGGAAATTGCACTCTCTTGGTAATAGTAATAGTAATACCATTGTACTTGGTTAACTCTTTATTCGTTTGGATCTAAGTTGGGTTGTTAAAAGTACCAAATCACATGCTTGCCAGCTTGCTCCCATCAACAACCACCATAATGTTTTAGCTAGGCAAAGACCGTGACCCATTCACAAGTCAAATTTAAAAATCGGTACGGTTTTGCAAGCATCAAATTGCTTCTTTTCCTACTCGATCCAATGAACCACCACAATTTTTAGGCAAAGACAACGACGCACTACAGCTTATAAATTGCATGCCTGTAGTCGTATTGTGTGTCTCAATAATAAAATGTATGATAAGTTAAATCGGTGTTTTCTGCAATAGGGTCTTAGATTAGTCTCTATTGGTGCTGCCCACGGAAACTAGAAGACATTTTGGATGAGCACACAAATGCTTTAGAGGGTGTGAGAGGAAGGTGCCAAGAAAAAGTATGAAATGTTTGCCGAGGCCGGCCGAGAATGATTTTTTTTATAAAGAATGGATTTTATTAACTCGAAATGAAGCATCAAGTGGATACAAACATAATGAGTGCACACCCATTCTCTGCATAGCTAGGATGCACACAGTCAACACGAACTCACACACACACACACACAAAACGCTTCGGCAAAGAGCAAAGTCATACAAGACCAAAGCTATTCCTGAGCGAGAAAAAAAAACATGAAGCGATCAACAAACTACAACGACGACCATATCCGCACCAACAATTTTTGACACCACAAGGACTGTGAGGTTCTTCAACAACAATGCCTTTATGAAGGAAACTACACTCAAGCGCCGCCGTCATCGGATCCAACCACCAAGCCGAATCTAGGTTTTCACCCTGGAGAACATCCGAGCAATGCCTTCAACAAAGTAACAATGCAAAACATCATCATTGCTGGGTATAACCAACTCGGGCCAAACCTAGATTTTTCACCTCGGAGCTCGAGATCGGGTACTTGAGGAGCACCACAAATCAAAGTCAATCATATGTTGTCGCCACCGCTTTTCCACGATATGAGCAGCTATATCTGCTAGATTAAAAATCTCGCCACCGCCGCTGCACAACCATACTCTTTGCGTCAAGCCAACGTCCATACCAGACACACATGGAGGGTGCCGCCACTGGCCAGAGAGGCCCTGAATAGTCGCCCAACTGTTGCCTGCCACGACACGGACCCAAGCTGAAGAGTACCAAGTCGTAGCCATGGCGCCCAACATTGCTGATGCAGCTGCCGGACATGGGGAAGCCAGATCCGGTCGCTCCCCATTGGGTTTAGCAACCCGGGGGTGCTGCGATCTGGCACAGGATCAGAGGAGAGCTGGGCCCAAAGAGGAGCTGCGGCGGGGTCATGACCAATGTACGAACGACGGCCGGCCTGAAGATGAGATGTAGATCGGCGACATGGGAGAGAAAAGGGGTTGGGAGAGGGAAAAGTGGGGGCGTGGGGAGCCCCGCCGCCACCATCAGCCTTGATGGCTTCCTCCGGCGGCGGCAGGTGGATTTGGCGGAGGTGGAGAATGCTTTTGGTGGCGGCGGGGAGGCCTCCGGAGTCGCTAGGAGCGACCCGGGAGGCTAGGTTTCCGTACGTGGTATGTCGGCTGAGAATGACTGCAAAGTTGACTGCAGCTTCTCTTGAGCTAAGGATTGTTGCATGAAACCATTATACAGGAATGATAAACCTGAACGAATCGGTTTCAACTTCACTGGCCCATCTACAACTTATTGGATTTCCTCCTTTCTCTAACTAATGATCTCTGTACCTTTCCAGCGTAATCACTGTGGACTCTCCCACCCATCAACTAGGAGAAATTTCCACATGCCACAGTTTAACAATTTGCACACAAAGCAAGTGGCTGCACTTGAAGCACTTGTCGGGCAACCACATTTGTTATCTTTAATATCATCTTTCCTTACATGTAAACTCTGCTCTAGCACCTTTCATGCTCGTAGGATCTAGGTTAGCTTGAACTACGTCAATTTTGGTAGTACTAACTAGAAGGGTTGGGCGTGCTTTGCCGCGCTATTGAATTTGTTGGGATTCTTAAATTTCTGTACTCACTCTATTTCAAAATATATGGTGCATTACTTTTTTGAAAAGTCTAACCTCTTTAAATTTGATCAAATGTATAGAGAAACATATCAAAATTTATAATATCAAATCGGTGTTATTAGCTTCATCATTAAATGAATTTTCATTTTTTTAATACTATGGATGTCGATATTTTTGGCTCTAAACTTTGTCAAAGTTAAAGAAATTTGACTTTCCAAAAAACTAATAACCCTTATATTTTGAAACTGATGGACTATTTAGTTTAGCCGGTGGGGAGGCGATGGAGTGTGTTTTATGTTTATTTATAATGTGGTTATTTGGTGGGCCTTTCGAGGTGTGATTCTGTGCTATCCGCTAATCAACCCATATTTATGTGGGGATATCTTTTCATCAGTGGTTGCATGTACTGTATTCGTGCTATAGTATCACATGGTGGCACTTTTTTCTAGGTGATGGGAGTCTGCAAGGGGTTGATATGTTTTTATAGGCGGTTGCTGCCGATTGATTTGAAAAATCATTGGCCTGACCAAAATCGTAAATCAAATCCAAAACTGAATACCTCAATTGAATGAAAGAGCTTTAAAATTAGGGACCATAGAGAATTAAAATAATTAAATAGGAGAGCCCCTTGAGAAACTGTTGACCCAGTCAAAATCGGGTGACCAATTCTAAATTGTAGCCTCAATTAATTGTGAAGATTTAAAAAATAAGAAAACATAGTGTATTGTAAAAAAATTAAATGAGACAATTTTAAGAGATTGTTGACCCGGTCAATGTTGGGTGACCAAATCCCAATTAGAGACCTCAATTGATTGTGAGGCCTCCAATCCTAGGGAGCTTAGTGATATAGTATATTTGTCATGTTAGTGCATAATTTTAGATCGGAAAAACACACCTCCGAACTTGTCAGAAACATATTATGATGAGTTGATTTTAAACTTTTATAAACATCACCGCTTGAATTTCATAACTCAACATTGCTATAGAATAGTGGGAAATGAGGCACGTTGAACAAATTAAGCGGTTTGGTTTTCTAGTTAGCCATAGCTAAACAGTGTTAACTATTCATGTGTGTTTTCCAATATAGATTTATCCTCTCCAACATATATGTCTGCAGAACATTGTATAACTAAATGTAGAAGCTGTTGGGGAACGTAGCAGAAATTTAAAATTTTCTACGCATCACCAATATCAATCTATGGAGTAATCTAGCAACGAGGGAAGGAGAGTGCATCTACATACCCTTGTAGATCGCTAAGCGGAAGCGTTCAAGTGAACGGGGTTGATGGAGTCGTACTCGTCGTGATTCAAATCACTGATGATCCTAGTGCCGAACGGACGGCACCTCCGCGTTCAACACACGTACAGCCCGGTGACGTCTCCTACGCCTTGATCCAGCAAGGGGAGAAGGAGAGGTTGGGGAAGACTCCATCCAGCAGTAGCACGACGGCGTGGTGGTGATGGAGGAGCGCGGTACTTCAGCAGGGCTTCGCCAAGCACTACGAGAGACGAGGAGGGAGAGGGGTAAGCCTGCGCCAACAGGGAGAGCAAATCACATGTATTGGGCAGCCCCAAACCTCAAGTATATATAGGGGGAGGGGAGGGGCTGCGCCCCCACCTAGGGTTCCCTCCCTAGGGGTGGCAGCAGCCCCCAGATCCCATCTGGGAGGCGGCCAAGGGGAAGAGAGAGGGGGCGCACCTAGGGTGGGCCTTAGGGCCCATCTGCGCCTAGGGTTTGCCCCCTCTCCTCTTGAGGACGGCTTGGGCCTTGGTGGGAGGCGCCCCAGCCCACATAGGGGCTGGTCCCTTCCCACTTATGGCCCACGCAGGCCTCCGGGGCTGGTGGACCCCCGGACCCCTCCGGTGGTCTCGGTACACTACCGGTGATGCCCGGAACACTTCCGGTGGCCAAAAACATACTTCCTATATATCAATCTTTACCTCCGGACCATTTCGGAACTCCTCGTGACGTCCGGGATCTCATCCGGGACTCTGAACAACATTCGGTAACCGCGTACATACTTTCCCTATAACCCTAGCGTCATCGAACCTTAAGTGTGTAGACCCTACGGGTTCGGGAGTCATGCAGACATGGCCGAGACAACTCTCCGGTCAATAACCAACAGCGGGATCTGGATACCCATGCTGGCTCCCACATGCTCCACGATGATCTCATCGGATGAACCACGATGTCAAGGACTTAATCAATCTCGTATACAATTCCCTTTGTCTAGCGGTACGATACTTGCCCGAGATTCGATCGTCGGTATCCCGATACCTTGTTCAATCTCGTTACCGGCAAGTCTCTTTACTCGTTCCGTAACACATCATCCCGTGATCAATTCCTTGATCACATTGTGCACATTATGATGATGTCCTACCGAGTGGGCCCAGAGATACCTCTCCGTTTACACGGAGTGACAAATCCCAGTCTCGATTCGTGCCAACCCAACAGACACTTTCGGAGATACCTGTAGTGTACCTTTATAGCCACCTAGTTATGTTGTGACGTTTGGCACACCCAAAGCACTCCTACGGTATCCGGGAGTTGCACAATCTCATGGTCTAAGGAAATGATATTTGACATTAGAAAAGCTTTAGCATACGAACTACATGATCTTGTGCTAGGCTTAGGATTGGGTCTTGTCCATCACATCATTCTCCTAATGATGTGATCCCGTTATCAATGACATCCAATGTCCATGCTCAGGAAACCGTAACCATCTATTGATCAACGAGCTAGTCAACTAGAGGCTTACTAGGGACATGTTGTTGTCTATGTATCCACACATGTATCTGAGTTTCCTATCAATACAATTCTAGCATGGATAATAAACGATTATCATGAACAAGGAAATATAATAATAACCAATTTATTATTGCCTCTAGGGCATATTTCCAATAGTCTCCCACTTGCACTAGAGTCAATAATCCAGTTCACATCGATATGTGATTAACACTCAAGGTCACATCCCCATGTGACTAACACCCAAAGAATTCTGGGTTTGATCATGTTATGCTTGTGAGAGAGGTTTTAGTCAACGGGTCTGCAACATTCAGATCCGTATGTACTTCGCAAATCTCTATGTCATCTTGTAGATGCAGCTACTACGCTATATTTGGAGCCATTTCAAATAACTGTTCTACTTGAAGCTATTCTAAATTGTTGCTCCATTATACGTATCCGGTATCTCTACTCAGAGCTATCCGGATAGGTGTTAAGCTTGCATCGACGTAACTCTTTACGTCGAACTCTTTATCACCTCCATAACCGAGAAACATATCCTTATTCCTCTAAGGATAATTTAGACCGCTATCTGGTGATCTACTCCTAGATCACCTTTGTACCCTCTTGCCAAATATGTGGCAAGGCACACATCAGGTGCGGTACTCAGCATGGCATACCGTATAGAGCCTATGACAAAAGCATAGGGGACGACCTTCGTCCTTCCTCTTTCTTCTGCCGTGGTCGAGCTTTAAGTCTTAACTTCATACCTTACAACTCAGGCAAGAACTCCTTCTTTGACTGATCCATCTTGAACACCTTCAAGATCATGTCAAGGTATGTGCTCATTTGAAAGTACCATTAAGCGTTTTGATCTATCCTTATAGATCTTGATGCTCAATGTTCAAGTAGCTTAATCCAGGCTTTTCATTGAAAAACACTTTCCAAATAACCCTATATGCTTTCCAAAAATTCTACGTCATTTCTGATCAACAATATGTCAACAACATATATTCATCAGAAATTCTATAGTGCTCCCACTCACTTCTTTGGAAATACAAGTTTCTCATAAACTTTGTATACACCCAAAATCTTTGATCATCTCATCAAAGCATACATTCCAACTCCGAGATGCTTACTCCAGTCCCTAGAAGGATTGCTGGAGTTTTGCATACTTATTAGCATCTTTCAGGATTGACAAAACCTTCCGGTTGTATCACATACAACATTTCCTCAAGAAAATCGTCGAGGAAACAATGTTTTGACATCTTATCTGCAAGATTTCATAAATAATGCAGTAATCGCTAATATAATTCCAACAGACTCTTAGCATCACTACGGGTGAGAAAGTCTCATCGTAGTCAACTCCTTAAACTTGTCGGAAAACATCTTGACGAGAAGTCAAGCTTTCTTAATGGTGATACTTACCATCATTGTCCGTCTTCCTTTTAAAAAATCCATATGTACCTAACAGCCTTACGACCATCAAGTAGTTCTTCCAAAATCTACACTTTGTTTTCATATATGGATCCTCTCTCGGATTATATGGCCTCGAGCCATTTTGGAATCCAGGCCCACCCTCGCTTCTCCATAGCTCATAGGTTCATTGTTGTCTAGCAACATGACTTCCAAGACAGGATTACGTACCACTCTGAAGTAGTACGCATCCTTGTCATCCCACGAGGTTTGGTAGTGACTTGATCTGAAGTTTCATGATCACTATCATAAGCTTCCACTTCAATTGGTGTAGGTGCCATAGGAACAACTCCCTGTGCCCTGCCACACACTAGTTGAAGAGACGGTTCAATAACCTCATCAAGTCTCCACCATTCTCCCACTCAATTCTTTCGAGAGAAACTTTTCCTCGAGAAAGGACCCGATTCTAGAAACAATCCCTTATTGCTTTCGGATCTGAGACAGGAGGTATACCCAACTGTTTTGGGTGTCCTATGAAGATGCATTTATCCGCTTTGGGTTCGAGCTTATCAGCCTGAAACTTTTTCACATAAGCGTCGCAGCCCCAAACTTTTAAGAAATGGCAGCTTAGGTTTCTCTAAACCATACGGTGTCATCTCATTGGAATTACGTGGTGCCCTATTTAAAGTGAATGTGGTTGTCTCTAATGCCTAACCCATAAACTATCATGGTAATTCGATAAGAGACATCATGGTATGCATCATATCCAATAGGGTGCAGTTATGATGTTCGGACACACCATCACACTATGGTGTTCCAGGCTGTATTAGTTGTGAAACAATTTCCACAATGTCTTAATTCTGTGCCAAACTCATAATTCAGATATTCATCTCTATGATCATATCATAGATATTTTATCCTCTTGTCACGACGATCTTTCAACTTCACCCTGAAATTACTTGAACCTTTCAATAATTCAGACTCGTGATTCATCAAGTAAATATACTCAACATCTACTCAAATCATCTGTGAAGTAAGAACATAACAATATCCACTACACGCCTCAGCACTCATTGGACTGCACACATCAAAATGTATTACTTCCAACAAGTTGCTTCCTAGTTCCATTTTACTGAAAACGAGGCTTTCAGTCATCTTGCCCATGTGGTATGATTTGCATGTCTCAAGTGATTCAAAATCAAGTGAGTCCAAACGGTCCATTTGCATGGAGTTTCTTCATGCATATACACCAATAGACATAGTTCGCATGTCTCAAACTTTTCAAAAACGAGTGAGCCCAAAGATCCATCAACATGGAGCTTCTTCATGCGTTTTATACCGATATGACTTACGTGGCAGTGCCACAAGTAGGTGGTACTATCATTACTATCTTATATCTTTTGGCATGAACATGTGTATCACTATGATCGAGATTCAATAAACCATTCATTTTAGGTGCAAGACCATTGAAGGTATTATTCAAATAAACGGAGTAACCATTATTCTCCTTAAATGAATAACCGTATTGCGATAGACATAATCCAATCATGTCTATGCTCAACGCAAACACCAATCTCGATGGTAGAGGGAGCGTGCGATGCTTGATCACATCAAGCTTGGGAAAAACTTCCAACACATATCGCCAGCTCACCTTTAGCTAGTCTCCATTTACTCCGCAGCCTTTTATTTCGAGTTTACTAACACTTAGCAACCGAACCGGTATCTAATACCATGGTGCTACTAGGAGTACTAGTAAAGTACACATTAACACAATGTATATCCAATATACTTCTATCGACCTTGCCAGCCTTCTCATCTACCAAGTATCTAGGGTAATTCTGCTCCAGTGGTTGTTCCTCTTATTACAGAAGCACTTAGTCTCCGGTTTGGGTTCAACCTTGGGTTTCTTCACTAGAGCAGCAGCTGATTTGCCGTTTCATGAAGTATCCCTTCTTGCCCTTGCCCTTGCCCTTCTTGAAACTAGTGGTTTCACCAACCATCAACAATTGATGCTCCTTCTTGATTTCTACTTTTGTGGTGTCAAACATCGTGAATAACTCAAGAATCATCATATATGTCCCTGGTATATTATAGTTCATCACGAAGCTCTAGCAGCTTGGTGGTAATGACTTCGGAGAAACATCACTATCTCATCTGGAAGATCAACTCCCACTCGATTCAAATGATTGTTGTACTCAAACAATCTGGGCACAAGCTCAACAATTGAGCTTTTCTTCCTTAGTTTGCAGGCTAAGAAAATCGTCGAAGGTCTTATACCTCTTGACGTGGGCACGAGCCTGAAATCCCAATTTCAGCCCTCGAAACATCTCATATGTTTCGCGACGTTTCAAAACGTCTTCGGTGCCTCAACTCTAAACCGTTTAACTGAACTATCACGTAGTTATCAAAATGTGTATGTCAGATGTTCGCAACATCCACAGACGACGTTCGAGGTTCAGCACACTGAGCGGTGCATTAAGGACACAAGCCTTCTATGAAGCAATGAGGACAATCCTCAGTTTACGGACCTAGTCCGCATAATTGCTACTATCAACTTTCAACTAAATTTTCTCTAGGAACATATCTAAACAGAAGAACTGAAGCGCGAGCCACGACATAATTTGTGAAGACCTTTTGACTATGTTCAGGATAATTAAGTTCATCTTATGAACTCCCACTCAGATAGACATCCCTCTAGTCACCTAAGTGATTACATGATCCGAGTCAACTAGGCCGTGTCCGATCATCACGTGAGACGGACTAGTCATCATCGGTGAACATCTTCATGTTGATCGTATCTACCATACGACTCAGGCTCGACCTTTCGGTCTCTTGTGTTCCGAGGCCATGTCTGTACATGCTAGGCTCGTCAAGTCAACCTAAGTGTTTCGCGTGTGTAAATCTGTCTTACACCCGTTGTATGTGAACGTTAGAATCTATCACACCTGATCATCACGTGGTGCTTCGAAACGACGAACTTTCGCAACGGTGCACAGTTAGGGGGAACACTTTCTTGAAATTTTAATGAGGGATCATCTTATTTACTACCGTCGTTCTAAGCAAACAAGATGCAAAAACATGATAAACATCACATGCAATCAAAAAGTGACATGATATGGCCAATATCATTTTGCTCCTTTTGATCTCCATCTTCGGGGCTCCATGATCATCGTTGTCACTGGCATGACACCATGATCTCCATCATCATGATCTCCATCATCGTGTCTTCATGAAGTTGTCTCGCCAACTATTACTTCTACTACTACAGCTAACGGTTAGCAATAAAGTAAAGTAATTACATGACATTTATATTGACACACAGGTTATAAATAAATTAAGGCAACTCCTATGGCTCCTGCCGGTTGTCATACTCATCGACATGCAAGTCGTGATTCCTATTACAAGAACATGATCATCTCATACATCACATATATCATTCATCACATCCTTTGGCCATATCACATCACAAAACACTTGCTGCAAAAACAAGTTAGACGTCCTCTAATTGTTGTTGCAAGTTTTTACGTGGCTGCTATAGGTTGCTAGCAAGAACGTTTCTTTCCTACGCCAAAACCACAACATGAATTGCCAATTTCTATTTACCCTTCATAAGGACCCTGTTCATCGAATCCGATCTGACTAAAGTGGGAGAGACAGACACCTGCCAGCCACCTTATGCAACTAGTGCATGTCAGTCGGTGGAACCGGTCTCACGTAAGCGTACGTGTAAGGTTGGTCCGGGCCGCTTCATCCCACAATGCCGCTGAATCAAGATAAGACTAGTAACGGCAAGTAAATTGACAAAATCGACGCCCACAACTACTTTGTGTTCTACTCGTGCATAGAAACTACGCATAGACCTAGCTCATGATGTCACTGTTGGGGAACGTAGCAGAAATTCAAAATTTTCTACGCATCACCAAGATCAATCTATGGAGTAATCTAGCAACGAGGGAAGGAGAGTGCATCTACATACCCTTGTAGATCGCTAAGCGGAAGCGTTCAAGTGAACGGGGTTGATGGAGTCGTACTCGTCGTGATTCAAATCACCGATGATCCTAGTGCCGAACGGACGGCACCTCCGCGTTCAACACACGTACAGCCCGGTGACGTCTCCTACGCCTTGATCCAGCAAGGGGAGAAGGAGAGGTTGGGGAAGACTCCATCCAGCAGCAGCACGACGGCGTGGTGGTGATGGAGGAGCGCGGTACTCCAGCAGGGCTTCGCCAAGCACTACGAGAGACGAGGAGGGAGAGGGGTAAGCCTGCACCAACAGGGAGAGCAAATCACATGTATTGGGCAGCCCCAAACCTCAAGTATATATAGGGGGAGGGGAGGGGCTGCGCCCCCACCTAGGGTTCCCTCCCTAGGGGTGGCGGCAGCCTCCAGATCCCATCTGGGAGGCGGCCAAGGGGAAGAGAGAGGGGGCGCACCTAGTGTGGGCCTTAGGGCCCATCTGCGCCTAGGGTTTGCCCCCTTTCCTCTTGAGGACGCCTTAGGCCTTGGTGGGAGGCGTCCCAGCCCACATAGGGGCTGGTCCCTTCCCACTTATGGCATGCAGGCCTCCGGGGCTGGAGGCCCCTCCCGGTGGACCCCCGGACCCCTCCGGTGGTCTCGGTACACTACCGGTGATGCCCGGAACACTTCCGGTGGCCAAAAACATACTTCCTATATATCAATCTTTACCTCCGGACCATTCCAGAACTCCTCGTGACGTCCGGGATCTCATCCGGGACTCCGAACAATATTCGGTAACCGCGTACATACTTTCCCTATAACCCTAGCGTCATCGAACCTTAAGTGTGTAGACCCTACGGGTTCGGGAGTCATGCAAACATGGCCGAGACAACTCTCCGGTCAATAACCAACAGCGGGATCTGGATACCCATGCTGGCTCCCACATGCTCCACGATGATCTCATCGGATGAACCACGATGTCAAGGACTTAATCAATCCCGTATACAATTCCCTTTGTCTAGCGGTACGATACTTGCCCGAGATTCGATCGTCGGTATCCCGATACCTTGTTCAATCTCGTTACCGGCAAGTCTCTTTACTCGTTCCGTAACACATCATCCCGTGATCAATTCCTTGATCACATTGTGCACATTATGATGATGTCCTACCGAGTGGGCCCAGAGATACCTCTCCGTTTACACGGAGTGACAAATCCCAGTCTCGATTCGTGCCAACCCAACAGACACTTTCGGAGATACCTGTAGTGTACCTTTATAGCCACCTAGTTATGTTGTGACGTTTGGCACACCCAAAGCACTCCTACGGTATCCGGGAGTTGCACAATCTCATGGTCTAAGGAAATGATATTTGACATTAGAAAAGCTTTAGCATACGAACTACATGATCTTGTGCTAGGCTTAGGATTGGGTCTTGTCCATCACATCATTCTCCTAATGATGTGATCCCGTTATCAACGACATCCAATGTCCATGGTCAGGAAACCGTAACCATCTATTGATCAACGAGCTAGTCAACTAGAGGCTTACTAGGGACATGCTGTTGTCTATGTATCCACACATGTATCTGAGTTTTCTATCAATACAATTCTAGCATGGATAATAAACGATTATCATGAACAAGGAAATATAATAATAACCAATTTATTATTGCCTCTAGGGCATATTTCCAACAGAAGCCACTCATCCATACATTTAACATCCAGTATATGGATTCGTCTCGATGTCGGGCGAATGCGGTGGGTTTCCTGGTAGTGCTTGAACTCGCTTTTCGTCTTTCCCTCTCCCTGGATATGTTTCTGGAACTGATGTATTTCCTTTCGATTGTAATGAAAAGGGGTAAAGCCCAGTTCAAAAAAAACATCCAGTATATGGTTAGATCTGTAACTATTCCTCAGGTCAGTGTGGAGCCTACAATCTAATTAGTAATAGTAAGACAAGAATCAGCCTGCCAACTATTAGTTCGTTTGAACCATAATTAATTAAGGTTGGTTGTTACGAGCATCAAACACATGCTTGGTAGCTTGCTCCCATCAACCATCGTACTGTTTTTGCTAGGCAAAGACCTAGACCCATTCACAAGTCGCAGTTGATAAGAATGGGCACGTTGTTCAAGCATTATAAACTCACATGCTTTGCCTACTCTATCAAATCAAGCACCACATAGTTTTTACGCTGAAACCATGACTCATTCAGAGCTAGATCACTTAATTATAGTCGTTTGTCAGGAAAATTTGCGCTACATGTCTCAGCAATGAAATAGAATAAGTGAACTGGGCGGTTTCAAGCGTCATATTATTCAGTACACTTGCCTTAGTTAATGTGGAGGCCGCTATCCAAGCTAACAAGCTGCTGAATGGACGTGCAGTTTGGACTTTGCACATATTATTCAGTACACTGAAGCCTCAGTTAATGTATTATACGCTTTGATATAGCCAAGCTCCAAAGCCTCCTCCGAAGCCTTGGCTCACAACATGTTCTGGTAGTGTCCCTAAACCACATACATCGCCGGTAATCTCCTAACGGCACAGCCTCCTCCGGTGCTCGGTGGACCAGATGAGCATAGCGGCACACTGAAGCGAAGAAGGCAGCACCCTCATATCCCCTGGGTGAGTCTCTCTCTCTCTCTCTCTCTCTCTCTCTCTCTCTCTCTCTCTCTCAAGTGCTTAGTTATTGTTCTTGCTCTCATCAGGTCGATCATCTGTGTAGGACTCATGGCCGAGACAGCTATTAACGCCGTTCTTAGGAACTTGGGAAATCTTGCTGTTCAGGAGAGCAGTTTCTTAGGTGGGGTCACACTTGAAGTGGCCTTCTTGAAAGATGAGCTGATGCGGCTGCAGGGCTACCTCAAAGACGCCGAGACAAAACGGAGATCTGGAAATGCAACAGTTGCTATCTTAATGAGTCAAATCAGGGATGCTGCTTATGAGGCTGAGAATGTTATCGAAGCTGCAGATTACATGAAGAAAAGAAATAACATAAAAAAGGGTTTCATGGGTGCAATTTCAAGGTACGCTCACTTACCGAGTGATTTGACTACCCTTCATAAAGTTGGTGTTGAAATTCAGCGTGTGAGAAGGAAGCTTAGTGAGATATTCCAGAGCGTAGAACGCTTGAACATTGACTTGGATAATAATGTTGTCAATGAGTCCCTACAAGATTATGGTCTTAGACACCAAGCCTTCAAGGATGATGTTGTCATGGTTGGTTTCGAGAACGAGTACAAAGAAATAGTGGATAAATTAATTGAGGGAGAAAATATGCTTAGTGTTGTCTCCATAGTTGCCATGGGCGGGGCAGGAAAAACAACACTTGCTAGAAAAGTATACACTTCATCTGGCGTGAAACAACACTTTGAGTCACTTGTTTGGGTGACTGTATCTCAAAAGTTCAAGGTCATTGATTTACTAAAGGAGATTTTGAAGCAAATACTGAGTGATGGAGACCAGTCTATAAAAATTGATGAGATGAATGAGTATGAGGTGGGAAAGAAGATCCATGATATCCTCATCAAGAAAAGATACTTGGTAGTTCTTGATGATGTGTGGGAAACAGACACATGGGAACAAATAAATAGAACTATTAAGGCCTTTCCGGATACATCTAACAGTAGTAGATTACTTCTGACCACAAGAAAAGAAGATGTTGCAATACATGTCGAAATGCAAACCCATGTACATGCTTTGAGGAGTTTAGATGAAGAGAAAAGTTGGCTACTTTTTAGTAGCAAAGCTTTACCTTCATACAGAATATCAGGCATACGTGATCTGTATAAATATGAAGAATTGGGAAGAAAGCTTACAAGGAAATGTGATGGATTACCACTTGCACTTGCAGTTTTAGGGGGGTACCTATCAAAGAATCTCAACACACAAGCATGGTCCGATGTGTTACTGTGTTGGCCATCAACCAAGGACATACAGATGATGCGAGGCATAATAGCTCGCGGTTACAAGGACCTACCAAATCACTATTTAAGATCATGTGTGCTCTCTCTTGCTGCTTTTCCTGAGGATTACATAATATCTGTGTCGACTCTTATTAATCTATGGATAGCAAAAGGCTTGATTCCACATACACCTAAGCACACTGTAGAAAAAACAGCTCGTACATATGTAAGTGAGTTGGCTCAAAGAAGTTTTGTGCAAGTTGTTCAAACAAGCATTATACATGAATGTGCTGAGGAAATAAGGATTCATGATATTATACGTGACTGGTGCATAGAAGAGGCAACGAAAGATGGTTTCCTTGATGTAATCGATGAAACTACTAGTGGTGAGCTACCTTCCCCTCTTCTCTTTTATTTGTACACTGTTTATTAAATATATTGATTACTCATATAATGTGTGTGTGTGGCTTTTTGCTGACATATATATGGACTCTAACAAAATGCAGGACAAGTTGGTGCATCATCATCTCATAACCAGATATTCTATCGTTCTTCTTACCAAAACATGAGTGGGCAGATCTTGCAGGCATCACCTAATCTCAGAGCTTTGTTTGGCTTTGGACTTTCATCAGTATCTTTACCTGAGCTAAGGTTCCTAAGAGTTCTTCATGTCGAGAACTCGATCCTAGAGAATTTCGACGAGGTAATTGGTGGGTACATTCACCTTCGAGACCTGAGGTTGAGACGATGTGGATACATGATGCTTCCTTCTTCAACCAGGAAACTCCTTTATCTTTTTTTCGAAAAGGGGGAATTCCCCGGCCTCTACATCAGAAAGATGCATACGGCCATCTTATTAACCAAAAAAGCAGTGCCAACATGGTTCCAAGGTCTCCAAAAGTAATAAAAAGCAAAGAAAGCTCACACAGAGCCAAAAAGGGCTAGAAACATCCACTAGCCAAGAGAAGACGCCACAACCGGCTGGCTAAAACTAGGTAGGTAAACTACATGTCTATCCTATTACATGACCGCCATCCAAACCGGTTGAAGATATCCCAAGCTACCATCTCCCATCGGAAACTCCTTTATCTGCAAACTATAGATGTACCAGGTTCATATTTATCAGGCTCCGTCCGGGATATACCTACTCTAAGATATGTACATCTTGCTAGTACTTTTCTGCCAAGAAATGTGCAAATTCCACAAACCTTACGGGAGCTCCGTATGTCGGCTATTCATGAGGAACATAGAAAAGACCCGATGCCGACCCTGGAAATGCTTCCTTGTCTTGTGGTGCTGGAGTTGCGTTATTATGATCCCAGTACAATGACCTTTGGTGCCCAAGGGTTCCCTTGTCTGCAAGAGTTGCGACTTGACAGATGTACCTTTAACAAGTGGATGATGGAGGTTGGGACAATGCCAAAGCTATCCCACCTGTCATTTACACGTTGCTCGCATGGTGAAGGAATCCCTGATGGATTACTGCACCTTCCATCCCTCAAGCTCGTGTTAGTGGATAATTTAGAAGATTATTTGAATGACAGCACGCTGGATGGTCTGAGACACAAAGGATGCAAGGTAACGCAGCCCCCCTCCTCCCTCTTGCCCTCCTTTAATTCTCTGTTATTCAATTATACTACCACTAGCGATGACAACGCGTTGCCTTTGCAGATCATAGGGCGTCACGATATTCTCCCTGCAAGAGAAGAAGAATAGTACTGTACTAGTTATGAAGGCACTATGGTCCTATGGTCTGCATGTCTATCATGTGGCCTTTCAGCGTACGCCTGTTCCTCTCAGTTTGGCTGAACCAAAGTGTGATCGTTGAGGGTATTTTTTTTCTTGCGAATGAATGTCTATCATGTTGAGTATTTTGTTTTAAATTGTCTGTACTGTTCCTGGATTGGGATTATCACAAACAAGCCATATGCATTGTACAATAATCAGCTCATGTTGTTCAGTCTTATTTGGGCACAGTTAATGAGCAATCACTTCCGCAACAAAGTTCGCCTTGTGCAGTGATATTGTATCATAATTTGTATTGTATCGAGTGAGGCGTCGGTGGAGACAGCGAGCTGAATTTATCAGAAATGACAACAATTTTGGTGCCAGTTTGGCATGTTAGTAAAAAAAATCAGAACAAAATTAAGAGGAAGCCTCTGAATTTATCAGAAATGAGCCATGTGCTAATAGATGCGTCCTGGCTGCAGTAACTGTTACGAGAGTGAGTGGAGATCAGCAGCAGCAACAAGGAATAAACAGATACACCAAAATCCATATCCTGAACTTCTGTTACTGCATCTGCTTCAATGTTTTTCAGAATGCGAAAGAACGGCCTCGGTCAGAGAACTGTGATGTGGTAAATAATCCGAAGCATACTTATCTGGAACAAAAATTTCTACAGAGATCTTTTCTGAGAGAACAAATTATGGAGCCTGCAATTTGGCGCTACGTAAAATTTGCATGTTGCTTTGGCGGCGCTTCAGGCACGTCTCGCAGCAGCCTTCCCCTCCGCAGGAATCTCCAGCGGCGTGGCATTGACCTCCGGCGTTCCCCTGTCCGACATCGCCTCGACGAGGAGGGAGGGCTCTCCACTCCTGACGCGGCGGCGTCATCTTCTCAGCACCACTCCACAGACTTCTCTGGAGCCTGAACATCTTCAGTATTTAACCGACGCTTTGCATGCTACTCTGCTTTGGTGTTGCTACTATACTCTGCTCTTTAAACTCTGTTTGATGTCCGGTGGCTTTATTAATTTAAAGCCGGACCCTCCTAACGTCTTCGTTTTAAAAAATATGTATATTGTGTTGGAAACACAAACGTGTCAAAACTCAGAAGTCTCACTTACGTCCCTACACCCTTGGCCCTGAATTTACAAGCTGGAAGGCCTGGAGCTAGAAGATGGTCTGCTCGCCTAGCTCCTGCCCCGCCATTCCTTCCCTTATCACCTTCTCGAAGAAGTGCTCCAGCGTGTCTTTGCCATAGCTCGGCGTCTTCTCGTCGCTGTACTCCCCGGTCTCGGGATCGAGCACTAGCATGCTCTCCGACGCATAGTACCTCCCAATCTTGCCGAACTCGGCGGCATCCTCCAGCCCGGGGAAAACCTTAGCCAATCCATCGAGCACCCAGATGACACCATCCATGACCTGAATGGGCACCTTGATGAACCTGGGTTCGTGCCCGAGCAGCCGGAACAGCATCTCCCCTTGCTCCAGCGGTGTGAGGGCCTTCCCCGGCCCTCCAATTGGGAGAACCTTGTTAGCCTTCTCCTGGTCGAAGATGCAGTCCGCGATGAAGGAGGCGAGGTCCTCCTCGCTGATGGGCTTGCAGGCGCAGAGCTTGCCGTCGCCGAACATGACGTAGGGGTTGCCCTTCTTGACGGCCTCGACCTGGCCGCCGAGGCTCTTGAAGAAGGCGGTGGGGCGGACGACGCTGTAGGTGAAGGCCGGGTCCCGGGCCGCCTCGGCGGCGAGCTCGCCCTCGAACCTGAGCTTGGCGCGCTGGAACTCGAGGAGCGGCTTCTGGACGCAGACGGCGGAGAGGAGCACGAAGTGGGCGGCGCCGAGGCTGCGCGCGGCCTGGAGGGTGTGGAGCGTAGCGCGGTAGTCGACGCGCCACGAGTCCTGCACCCCGCCGCCGCGGCTGGCGAGGCAGCAGACCGCGGCGTGCACGGGGCCGTGTCCCGACCCCGAGAGGTCCGCGAGGAGGGCGCCCGGGTCGGTGACGTCGGAGAAGACGACGCGGGCGGGGGCGAGGTCGGAGACGACCTCCTCGGGGGAGTTCTTGCCGCGGATGCCGCTGCGCGGCCGGGCGACGGCGACGACGCGGTGGCCGCGGCGGAGCAGCTCGCGGACGACGAAGCGGCCGATGTAGCCCGTGGCGCCGGTGACGAGGACGGTGGTCTCGGAGGGGGGCAGGGAGCGGAAAGGCTGGGCCTCGGCCGCGACCGGGGAGGGCGACGTCGCAGAGGAGGCGAGGATACTACATCCCCCGCGGCGGCGGCAAGGCTTGGCGGTTGTGAGGGGGAAGGAGAGGAAGCGCGGTGTGGGGCGGGCGGAGGCGATGGCCGTGCTCTTGGGGAGGCGGGAGGAGACTGGGAGGAGAAGGGCGGCCATCGTGCTCGACGGAGATGCGGTTATCCCCTCCACTATCGAGTGTGGGGAAGCCGGCGAGCGAGCGTTTGTGGTGGTGGCGGCCTGGTTGGGCGGGGGAGGCAATCCGGTTGTTTTTTTTTTCCTATCCTAAACTAAACGCTGACTGACTGACGCGCGCGCGATCCGTCATCCTGGAGCGGGCGAACGTGAGCCGTTAGATGCTAACTAGGGGGAGCACACGACGACACGAGCTCTCTCCCTTCCCCGTCAATGGCGATAGAGGCTTGTGACTCACCGGTGATCCCTCTGGCTCAAAATCGGCATCGTCAGGCGCCGCGGTGGTGATGGGAGGACGGCCGAGAGCTGCGCGGTCGACGGGTGGTGGAGGGGAGTGGTGACGGTGGTGGTGAGGGATTTGGGCATCGACGGGCGCAGCGGAGCGTGCGTGCGGTGTGCAGAAAGAAGCGCGCGGTGGAACAAGAGGATTTGAGAGCTAGCGCATCGCAACCTTCATGTTTGGAGCAGAGGATGCAGGAAATTTTTTCCATCTTATTTGACCGTAAGTTATGGTTTGTTGGGGCGAGAGAATGTTGTTTTTCCGCTCATGTTTTTGGGCAGAGATTTGTTCAGCCGCCGTTGTCCCTCCCCACTTATTTGACCATAAGTTGATGGAATTTTTTTTCTAGGCAATTTAGATACTAGGTTCAGTAGGACTAGAATGGGCAACACTGAACATTTTTCTACACAATTTAGATAGGACAGCAGGGTTCAGGCATGTTTCTTCCTTCAAAGAGGAGAGGACGGGCCATTGAATTAAGGGAGTACCTAGAACTCATCTAGATGAGACGTAATTTGGTCTCATTCACCTGGAAAACAAGAACGGATACAACCCACGTCAGCACACACGCATCTTATAGCACCACATCCAATGGCTATAAAAGGTGAATGAGACCAAATTAAATCTCATCTAGATGAGTTCTAGCAAAACTGTTGAATTAAAAAGAGGACAGCCCCGGACTTCATACCTGCAGGTTTGTATATTGTACCTGTGTAAAGACCTTATTTCGTTTCATTTCATGGTCAAGTCAAATTCTCGGTCAGATTTCTCAGTTGATAAAGTAAAGCTAACGATTGTTCTACGGTTTGGGCTCCAAAAAAAAATTCATAGCAAGTCTGATGACTCCCTCCTTCCTAGTTATGGTGCATGTAGCTTTGTTCAGTATGCAAGTGGTGTGACATTTTCTCGACTTGAACAATGCAGCTCTTAGCATATGTTGCTTTTATCCTTTGAGCATATATATACCAACTGTACTATTAGGTTTGTTTAATAATGTGTGTTCATTCATGCTGGCTTACAGAACTTGGAGAGGGACTCCAAGTCCTGCACTATGAAGTCGGGCACCCCACTTTGACTATTTTCTTGACGAGTTCAACACCAAGAATTAATGTACCTGTAGGTAAAGTATAAAGTAGTACCCTATGTTATGTCCCAACACTTATGTTATGTTTTGTGATGTTAACTGAGTTGCTAACTTGTCCTTGACACATATTCGCAACAACTGAAACAGGTCAGATACCGTGGTAGGTACAACCAACTTTCAGAGTGTGCCAGAAAATTAAGGTCTTGCTGTGAAACCCAAGATGCCACTCTAGATGCACTAAGTTTGCACGGTGGCCTGCTCGCTGCCCTTGTTAGTTACACTTTCTCCAGAAAGTAGAATATTTATGTGACCGGCCTGATTTATATTGGACCTTTCACTTTCTGAAACTCTTGTTCCATTCTCCTTGTGAAGCTACCTGCTGTCAAACTTGAACTTGTGCCGACAGATTTCTTTACACCTTGTTATTCTTGCATTGCAGGGGGCTGTCCTGTTATCAAAGGGAACAAATGGTCATCAACCAAGTGGCTGCATGCATGTTCACGATCGAGTACAAAGCTTAGGCCCTTAATTCTGAACTCGTTCCAAAGGTATTTTCTGCTAACCCAGCCCAGCCCCAGTGGATCTGATCTATATTGTGTTAAGAAAGATGTCTCTACTCCGCAGCAATCTCATTGAAGTTACCCTTCCCATACATACATTTCGATTTTACGATTGCCAAGTGTGACTGTTACTCTTGTACCGAGATGAGATCAGATACGTGTGCATATAAATGAATGATGGTTGGGATGAGGCCAAACATGGTGGAATACATTTATTTATTTGTGCTGCTGGTAGGCTTGAGCATCTCAAGTTGTTGCTCAAAAGTAAATTCTTTAAGCGATGCCAGAGCCAGACTACCGCTTTGTGCTTGCAGAGGCACGATTTGAGCGACATGTCACCTGGGCTCTTTACAGGATGGCTTTACAGTTACAGGTCCGCCCCCATTGTGTTCATTGCTTCAACTTCTCTATCGTACGTCGCGGTGCGCCCAAACAACTTATTATAGAGGAATGAATATGATATGATGTATGTAGCGTCGGGGGCTGTAGGATCCGGAGTTCCATTTTTGCTTCTTGTTCTTGTCCTGTTTGTAGCACTAGTACTATAATGCAGTACGTGTTGAGGTGAGTCGTTACTGAACAATAACTATTGAGGATTTTGCTTGTCTCTGCATTTTATACAGCTATTATACCATGCTATGCTATGAGGCCACTGCCTCAAGTACCACACTGCAACCGCCTTTGTACATCCCCTATCAAGCAAATGGACAGTTTTTCCATTTCCAATGCATGGAGTCGATGCTTCCAAGCATCCCAGAAAATCCTCTTGCTGCATTTTGTGCTAGGATCCGAGCACTGTCTTCAGCATTGGGTGATCGTAATTAAACGGGTTTGCCATGGGTACGGTTGACTTGTCCCGTCTCAACTACGGCGCTATTAGTAGTTTGATCCCTAAGGTTAAAGGTGCGGACAACATTAATTAAATTGTTTAGGCCGATCACCCTCATAAACGCTCTGTTCAAAGTTTGTGCGAAAGCGTACGCGACGAGTGATTAGCAAAAGCCAGACCGTCTTTCTGAAGGACCGTAACATCCTAGTGTTGGGGAACGTTGCAGAAAACAAAAATTTTCCTACTCGTTTCACCAAGATCCATCTAGGAGTTCATCTAGCAACGAGTCATCGGATGCATCTACATACCTTTGTAGATCGCGAGCGGAAGCGTTCAAAGAACGGGGTTGATGTAGTCGAACACGACGTGATCCAAATCACCGATGACCAAGCGCCGAACGGACGGCACCTCCGCGTTCAACACACGTACGGAACGGATGACGTCTCCTCCTTTCTTGATCCAGCAAGGGGGAAGGAGAGGTTGATGAAGATCCAGCAGCACGACGGCGTGGTGGTGGATGCAGGGCGTCACAGTAGCAGGGCTTCGCCGTGTACTACGAGGGAGAGACGTAACGGGGAGAGAGGGAGGCGCCAGGGGCTGGTGTATCAAGTCCCTCCTCTCCCCCACTATATATAGGAGGGCCAAGGGGGGTGGTGCGCCAGCCTAGGAGATCCAATCTCCTAGGTGCGGCAGCCAAAGGGAGGTTTCCCTCCCCCCCAAGGCACCTAGAGGTGCCTTCCACCATTGGGACTCTTCCCTTTTGTGGAACCCTAGGCGCATGGGCTTTTGGGGCTGGTGTCCTTGGCCCATGCAGGCCAAGGAGCACCCCCTACAGCCCATGTGGCCCCCCCGGGATAGGTGGCCCCATCCGGTGGGCCCCCGGGACCCTTCCGGTGGTCCCGGTACAATACCGATGACCCCGAAACTTGTCCCGATGGCCGAAACTGCACTTCCTATATATAATTCTTTACCTCCGGACCATTCCGGAACTCCTCGTGACGTCCGGGATCTCATCCGGGACTCCGAACAACATTCGGGTTACTGCATATACATATCTTCACAACCCTAGCGTCACCGAACCTTAAGTGTGTAGACCCTACGGGTTCGGGAGACATGCAGACATGACCGGGACGACTCTCCGGTCAATAACCAACAGCGGGATCTGGATACCCATGTTGGCTCCCACATGCTCCACGATGATCTCATCGGATGAACCATGATGTCGAGGATTAAACAACCCTGTATACAATTCCCTTTGTCAATCGGTATGTTACTTGCCCGAGACTCGATCGTCGGTATCCCAATACCTTGTTCAGTCTCGTTACCGGCAAGTCACTTTACTCGTACCGTAATGCATGATCCCGTGATCAACCACTTGGTCACCTTGAGCTCATAATGATGATGCATTACCGAGTGGGCCCAGTGATACCTCTCCGTTATATGGAGTGACAAATCCCAGTCTCGATCCGTGTCAACCCAACAGACACTTTCGGAAATACCTGTAGTGCACCTTTATAGTCACCCAGTTACGTTGTGACGTTTGATACACCCAAAGCACTCTTACGGTATCCGGGAGTTACACGATCTCATGGTCAAAGGAAAAGATACTTGACATTGGAAAAGCTCTAGCAAATGAACTACACGATCTTGTGCTATGCTTAGGATTAGGTCTTGTCCATCACATCATTCTCCTAATGATGTGATCCCGTTATCAATGACATCCAATGTCCATAGCCAGGAAACCATGACTATCTGTTGATCAACGAGCTAGTCAACTAGAGGCTTACTAGGGACATATTATGGTCTATGTATTCACACGTGTATTACGATTTCCGGATAATACAGTTATAGCATGAATAAAGACAATTATCATGAACAAAGAAATATAATAATAATACTTTTATTATTGCCTCTAGGGCATATTTCCAACAGTCTCCCACTTGCACTAGAGTCAATAATCTAGTTACATTGTGATGAATCGAACACTCATGGAACTCTAGTGTTGATCATGTTTTGCCCTAGGGAGAGGTTTAGTCAACGGATCTGCTATATTCAGGTCCGTATGTACTTTACAAATCTCTATGTCTCCATCTTGAACATTTTCACGAATGGAGTTGAAGCGACGCTTGATGTGCCTTGTCTTCTTGTGAAACCTGGGCTCCTTGGCAAGTGCAATAGCCCCAATGTTGTCACAAAAGAGTTTGATTGGCCCCGACGCATTGGGTATGACTCCTAGGTCGGTGATGAACTCCTTCACCCATATTGCTTCATGTGCTGCCTCCGAGGCTGCCATGTACTCCGCTTCACATGTAGATCCCGCCACGACGTTCTGCTTGCAGCTGCACCAGCTCACTGCTCCACCATTCAACATATACACGTATCCGGTTTGTGACTTAGAGTCATCCAGATCTGTGTCGAAGCTAGCGTCGACGTAACCCTTTACGACGAGCTCTTCGTCACCTCCATAAACGAGAAACATTTCCTTAGTCCTTTTCAGGTACTTCAGGATATTCTTTACCGCTGTCCAGTGTTCCTTGCCGGGATTACTTTGGTACCTTCCTACCAAACTTACGGCAAGGTTTACATCAGGTCTGGTACACAGCATGGCATACATAATAGAACCTATGGCTGAGGCATAGGGGATGACACTCATTTCTTCTATCTCTTCTGCCGTGGTCGGGCATTGAGCTGAGCTCAATCTCACACCTTGTAAAACAGGCAAGAACCCTTTCTTGGACTGATCCATTTTGAACTTCTTCAAAATCTTATCAAGGTATGTGCTTTGTGAAAGACCTATGAGGCGTCTTGATCTATCCCTATAGATCTTGATGCCTAATATATAAGCAGCTTCTCCAAGGTCCTTCATTGAAAAACTCTTATTCAAGTAGGCCTTGATGCTGTCCAAGAGTTCTATATCATTTCCCATCAAAAGTATGTCATCTACATATAATATGAGAAATGCTACAGAGCTCCCACTCACTTTCTTGTAAACGCAGGCTTCTCCATAAGTCTGCGTAAACCCAAACGCTTTGATCATCTCATCAAAGCGAATGTTCCAACTCCGAGATGCTTGCACCAGCCCATAAATCGAGCGTTGGAGCTTGCACACCTTGTCAGCATTCTTAGGATCGACAAAACCTTCCGGCTGCATCATATACAATTCTTCCTTAAGGAAACCATTAAGGAATGCCGTTTTGACGTCCATTTGCCATATTTCATAATCATAGAATGCGGCAATTGCTAACATGATTCGGACGGACTTTAGCTTCGCTACCGGTGAGAAAGTCTCATCGTAGTCAACCCCTTGAACTTGTCGATAACCCTTAGCGACAAGCCGAGCTTTATAGATGGTCACATTACCATCCGCGTCTGTCTTCTTCTTAAAGATCCATTTATTTTCTATGGCTCGCCGTTCAACGGGCAAGTCAGTCAAAGTCCATACTTTGTTTTCATACATGGATCCTATCTCGGATTTCATGGCTTCTAGCCATTTGTCGGAATCCGGGCCCGCCATCGCTTCTTCATAGTTCGAAGGTTCACCGTTGTCTAACAACATGATTTCCAAGACAGGGTTGCCGTACCACTCTGGTGCGGAACATGTTCTTGTGGACCTTCGAATTTCAGTAGGAGCTTGATCAGAAGTATCTTGATCATCATGAACAACTTCCTCTCTAGTCGGTGCAGGCACCTCGGGAACATTTTCTTGAGTTGCGCCATTTACCGGTTCAAGAGGCAATACTTCATCAAGTTCTACTTTCCTCCCACTTACTTCTTTCGAGAGAAACTCTTTCTCTAGAAAGGATCCATTCCTGGCAACAAAGATCTTGCCTTCGGATCTGAGGTAGAAGGTATACCCAGCAGTTTCTTTAGGGTATCCTATGAAGACGCATTTTTCCGACTTGGGTTCGAGCTTTTCAGGTTGAAGTTTCTTGACATAAGCATCGCATCCCCAAACTTTTAGAAACGACAGCTTAGGTTTCTTCCCAAACCATAATTCATACGGTGTCGTCTCAACGGATTTCGACGGAGCCCTATTTAAAGTGAATGCGGCAGTCTCTAAAGCATAGCCCCAAAAAGATAGCGGTAAATTGGTAAGAGACATCATAGATCGCACCATATCTAATAGAGTGCGATTACGACGTTCGGACACACCGTTACGCTGAGGTGTTCCAGGCGGCGTGAGTTGTGAAACTATTCCACATTTTCTTAAGTGTGTGCCAAATTCGTGACTCAAGTATTCTCCTCCACGATCTGATCGTAGAAACTTGATTTTCCTGTCACGTTGATTTTCAACCTCACTCTGAAATTCCTTGAACTTTTCAAAGGTTTCAGACTTGTGTTTCATTAAGTAGACATACCCATATCTACTCAAGTCATCAGTGAGGGTGAGAACATAACGATAGCCACCGCGAGCCTCAACACTCATTGGACCGCACACATCAGTATGTATGATTTCCAATAAGTTGGTTGCTCGCTCCATTGTTCCTGAGAACGGAGTCTTGGTCATTTTTCCCATGAGGCATGGTTCGCACGTGTCAAATGATTCATAATCAAGAGACTCTAAAAGTCCATCTGCATGGAGCTTCTTCATGCGTTTGACACCTATGTGACCAAGGCGGCAGTGCCACAAGTATGTGGGACTATCATTATCAACCTTACATCTTTTGGTACTCACACTATGAACATGTGTAGTAATACGCTCGAGATTCATTAAGAATAAACCATTGACTATCGGAGCATGACCATAAAACATATCTCTCATATAAATAGAACAACCATTATTCTCGGATTTAAATGAGTAGCCATCTCGTATTAAACGAGATCCTGATACAATGTTCATGCTCAAACATGGCACTAAATAACAATTATTGAGGTTTATAACTAATCCCGTAGGTAAATGTAGAGGTAGCGTGCCGACGGCGATCACATCGACCTTGGAACCATTCCCGACGCGCATCGTCACCTCGTCCTTCGCCAGTTTCCGTTTATTCCGCAGCTCCTGCTGTGAGTTACAAATATGAGCAACGGCACCGGTATCAAATACCCAGGAGCTACTACGGACACTAGTAAGGTACACATCAATTACATGTATATCAAATATACCTTTGGTGTTGCCGGCCTTCTTGTCCGCTAAGTATTTGGGGCAGTTCCGCTTCCAGTGACCCTTCCCTTTGCAATAAAAGCACTTTGTCTCAGGCTTGGGTCCATTCTTTGACTTCTTCCCGACAGCTTGCTTGCCGGGCGTAGCAACTTCCTTGCCGTCCTTCTTGAAGTTCTTTTTACCCTTGCCCTTCTTGAACTTAGTGGTTTTATTCATCATCAACACTTGATGTTCCTTCTTGACTTCTACCTCTGCTGATTTCAGCATAGCAAATACTTCAGGAATGGTCTTTACCATCCCCTGCATATTGAAGTTCATCACAAAGCTCTTGTAGCTTGGTGGAAGCGACTGGAGGATTCTGCCAATGACCGCGTCATCCGGGAGATTAACTCCCAGCTGAGTCAAGCGGTTATGTAACCCAGACATAGTGAGTATGTGCTCACTGACAGAACTATTTTCCTCCATCTTACAGCTGAAGAACTTATCGGAGACTTCATATCTCTCGATCCGGGCATGAGCTTGAAAAACCATTTTTAGCTCTTCGAACATCTCATATGCTCCATGTCTCTCAAAACGCTTTTGGAGCCCCGGCTCTAAGCTGTAAAGCATGCCGCACTGAACGAGGGAGTGGTCATTAGTACGTGTCTGCCAAGCGTTCATAGCGTCTTGGTTCTGTGGGACGGGTGGATCACCTAGCGGTGCTTGTAGGACATAATCTTTCTTGGCAGCTATGAGGATGATCCTCAGGTTCCGGACCCAGTCCGTATAGTTGCTGCCATCGTCTTTCAGCTTGGTTTTCTCTAGGAACGCGTTGAAATTGAATACAACGTTGGCCATTTGATCTACAAGACATATTGTAAAGATTTTAGACTAAGTTCATGATAATTAAGTTCATCTAATCAAATTATTAATGAACTCCCACTCAGATTAGACATCCCTCTAGTCATCTAAGTGTTACATGATCTGAGTCGACTAGGCCGTGTCTGATTAACACGTGAGACGGACTAGTCATCGTCGGTGAACATCTTCATGTTGATCGTATCTTCCATACGACTCGTGTTCAACCTTTCGGTCTCTGTGTTCCGAGGCCATGTCTGTACATGCTAGGCTCGTCAAGTATACCCTAAGTATTTTTGCATGTGTAAAACTGTCTTACACCCGTTGTATGTGAACATAAGGATCTATCACACCCGATTAACACGTGGTGCTTCGAAACGACGAACTGTAGCAACGGTGCACAGTTAGGGGAGTACACTTCTTGAAATTGTTGTAAGGGATCATCTTATTTACTACCGTCGTTCTAAGTAAACAAGATGCAAAACATGATAAACATCACATGCAATCAAATAATAATAGTGACATGATATGGCCAATATCACATAGCTCCTTTGATCTCCATTTTGGGGCTCCATGATCATCCTGTCACCGTCATACTCATCGACATGTAAGTTGTGATTCCTTGTACAATAGCATGAACATCTCATACATCACATATAGATCATTCATCATTCATCACAACTTTGGTCATATCATATCACAAAGCACTTGCTGCAAAAACAAGTTAGACGTCCTCTAATTGTTGTTGCAGGTTTTACGTGGCTGAAGTAGGGTTCTAACAAGAACGTTTTCTTACCTACGTGAAAGCCACAACGTGATTTGTCAACTTCTATTTACCCTTCATAAGGACCCTTTTAATCGAATCCGCTCCAACTAAAGTAGGAGAGACAGACACCCGCCAGCCACCTTATGCATCTAGTGCATGTTAGTCGCTGGAACCGGTCTCACGCAAGCATACGTGTAAGGTTGGTCCGGGCCGCTTCATCCCACAATACCGTTGAAGCAAGATAAGACTAGTAGCGGCAAGAAAGTTGACAACATCTACGCCCACAACAAATTGTGTTCTACTCGTGCAAGAAGAACTACGCATATACCTAGCTCATGATGCCACTGTTGGGGAACGTTGCAGAAAACAAAAAATTTCCTACTCGTTTCACCAAGATCCATCTAGGAGTTCATCTAGCAACGAGTCATCGGATGCATCTACATACCTTTGTAGATCGCGAGCGGAAGCGTTCAAAGAACGGGGTTGATGTAGTCGAACACGACGTGATCCAAATCACCGATGACCAAGCGCCGAACGGACGGCACCTCCACGTTCAACACACGTACGGAACGGATGACGTCTCCTCCTTTCTTGATCCAGCAAGGGGGAAGGAGAGGTTGATGAAGATCCAGCAGCACGACGGCGTGGTGGTGGATGTAGGGCGTCACAGTAGCAGGGCTTCGCCGTGTACTACGAGGGAAAGACGTAACGGGGAGAGAGGGAGGCGCCAGGGGCTGGTGTATCAAGTCCCTCCTCTCCCCCACTATATATAGGAGGGCCAAGGGGGGTGGTGCGCCAGCCTAGGAGATCCAATCTCCTAGGTGCGGCAGCCAAAGGGAGGTTTCCCTCCCCCCCAAGGCACCTAGAGGTGCCTTCCACCATTGGGACTCTTCCCTTTTGTGGAACCCTAGGCGCATGGGCTTTTGGGGCTGGTGCCCTTGGCCCATGCAGGCCAAGGCGCACCCCCTACAGCCCATGTGGCCCCCCGGGATAGGTGGCCCCACCCGGTGGGCCCCCGGGACCCTTCCGGTGGTTTCGGTACAATACCGATGACCCCGAAACTTGTCCCGATGGCCGAAACTGCACTTCCTATATATAATTCTTTACCTCCGGACCATTCCGGAACTCCTCGTGACGTCTGGGATCTCATCCAGGACTCCAAACAACATTCGGGTTACTGCATATACATATCTTCACAACCCTAGCGTCACCGAACCTTAAGTGTGTAGACCCTACGGGTTCGGGAGACATGCAGACATGACCGGGACGACTCTCCGGTCAATAACCAACAGCGGGATCTGGATACCCATGTTGGCTCCCACATGCTCCACGATGATCTCATCGGATGAACCACGATGTCGAGGATTAAACAACCCCGTATACAATTCCCTTTGTCAATCGGTATGTTACTTGCCCGAGACTCGATCGTCGGTATCCCAATACCTTGTTCAGTCTCGTTACCGGCAAGTCACTTTACTCGTACCGTAATGCATGATCCCGTGATCAACCACTTGGTCACCTTGAGCTCATAATGATGATGCATTACCGAGTGGGCCCAGTGATACCTCTCCGTTATATGGAGTGACAAATCCCAGTCTCGATCCGTGCCAACCCAACAGACACTTTCGGAAATACCTGTAGTGCACCTTTATAGTCACCCAGTTACGTTGTGACGTTTGATACACCCAAAGCACTCTTACGGTATCCGGGAGTTACACGATCTCATGGTCAATGGAAAAGATACTTGACATTGGAAAAGCTCTAGCAAACGAACTACACGATCTTGTGCTATGCTTAGTATTAGGTCTTGTCCATCACATCATTCTCCTAATGATGTGATCCCGTTCTCAATGACATCCAATGTCCATAGCCAGGAAACCATGATTATCTGTTGATCAACGAGCTAGTCAACTAGAGGCTTACTAGGGACATATTATGGTCTATGTATTCACACGTGTATTACGATTTCCGGATAATACAGTTATAGCATGAATAAAGACAATTATCATGAACAAAGAAATATAATAATAATAATACTTTTATTATTGCCTCTAGGGCATATTTCCAACACCTAGAAGGGCCAATCGCGTTATTGGAGATTGTCCACGAACTCAAGCACACAAAGGGGAAGGGTGTTCTGCTCAAGCTCGATTTCGAAAAAGCATATGACCGGGTGAACTGGGAGTTTGTAGGTCCTCCTCAAAACCCTCCTCAAAAAGGGTTTTGAGGAAAGTTTCGTCCATCGTATTGCACTTAGTCAGTAGCGGGCATACGGCAGTCACGATAAACGGCATAATGGGCAAGTTTTTCCGCAATAAAAGGGGACTCCACCAAGGAGACCTAAGCTCCCCGCTTATTTTTAACTTTGTTGTGAATGCCTTGTCGACCATGCTCACCAAGGCAAGGGCTGCGGGTCACATTAAAGGGATGGTGCCCCACCTCATCCTCGGTGGGGTGACCCACCTGCAATACGCAGACGATACGATGCTCCTCTTTGAGCCAGACGACCATAGTATTGCCTCGATCAAGCTGCTCCTTGCCTTTGAGATTTTATCCGGGCTGAAAATTAATTTCCTAAAAAGCGAAGTCATCACCATAGGGATGGGCGATCGGGACAGTGTGCGGGTGGCCAATTTACTCAACTGCAAGCTTGGGGGCTTCCCGGTCAACTACCTTGGCCTCATGATCTCACATTGGAAGTTGTCAATCTCTGAATGGGAACCTTTATATGGCAAAGTGGCCAATAGGGTAAGCCTGTGGAGAGTGAGGTTCATGTCCTCAGCGGCTAGATTGATTCTCACGAACTCTAGCCTCTCCTCACTGCCTCTCTTTACAATGGGGGTGTTTCTTCTCGCGGATGGTGTCCACGCAAAACTTGACACCCCCCGCTCCCGGTTCTTTTGGGAAGGAACCGGAATTAAACGCAAATACTATTTGGTCAAGTGGGCGGCGGTATGTAGGCCAAAAAAATTCGGAGGCTTGGGGATTACTAACTCCAAGTTAACGAATGTTGCTCTTCTTACCAAGTGGTGGTGGCGTCTTGCCCAAAATGAGTCGGGGCTCTGGGCGGATCTTCTTCGGGCAAAATATTTCCCGGACGGGAACCTGTTCAAGGCCAAGTCGTCCGACTCTACGTTTTGGAATGGGATCCAAGCGGTTAGACCGGCTTTCTCTGTAGGGGGCCATTTTAACGTAAATAACGGCATGTCCACACGGTTCAGGCTTGATAGTTGGTTGGGTCAGACGCCGTTGTGGCAATCACACCCTGCAATATTTCAACTCGCCACGGACACTAATATTTTGGTGGGCGAGGCCCTGAGGTTACAACCCCCCCCCCCCCCCCCCGGTGATTCACTTCATGCGCTCACTCGACCCGGCTGAGGAAGCAAGCTGGGCCAATCTTGTGGATTCGCTAGATGGCCGACAACTCAGTCTGGAGGCTGATGCTGTCACATGGAGCCTGGCTGCCTCTCAAAAGTTTTCGGTCAAGTCTCTTTACAATAAAATGACCGAGGGCAACTCGCTCGACATAGCTAGGGGGCTATGGAAGGCGGCACAGCCCCTCAAAATCAAAATATTTATGTGGCAAATGTTTCATAACCGTTTGCCGACGTCGGATAACGTGGCCAAACGCAACGGGCCAGCTGACGGTTCTTGTGCCGCTTGCGGACTATGGGAGAAGGCGAACCATGTTTTCTTTGGGTGCTTTCTAGCTAGGTTTGTGTGGAGCGTCGCTAGAGAAACGTTTAGTCAAAACTGGAATCCCCTTTCCGGTGGGGACCTGCTTGCCTTGCTCTCGTCCCAGCGGGGATCGAACGCAAGGATAGTTTGGCGTTGCATAGGGGCATTGATGTGGTCTCTTTGGACGACCCGGAACAAAATTGCGATAGAGAAGAAATTTCCCGCTCATCCGTTGATATTATTTTCAAATGTCACCTTTTCTTACATATGTGGACACGTTGGGGAAGCCATGTTATATTGAGCGCATGAGGGAGACCATGGAGAAGATCAAGAGCACACTGACGTTGGCTCGCCGGACCACCTCGACAGTTTGAGCCTTTTGGTATTTGCGTTTGTGTCGAAACCGGCTATATGTTCCCTGAGTTGTATCTTGGTTTGCCTCCGTGTCAGGCTGGTTTCATATCTTCACATATTTGGGACAGTATTTCCAGAAGAAAGAATTCCTTATTTAACACTGTGTTAAATTTTGTTTCCCTATTTGACACTGAAAACTTTCTTCTTTCCTAAATAACACCGATTCTAAATTTTATGCCCCTTATAACACTTTCGTCCATGTTTCCGTCTAGCCGCTGTCAATTTGCATGTAAAAAGACACTTTTGCCCTCATGTATGTTGGCTAAGGTTCCAGTACGCCGATGGTACCGTACGAAGTACTTCGATGAGGTTCCTGGCGGGTGCTATCGGCGACAGCAACACGTGTAGAAAGACAAAAACTCGCTTGGTAACTTAGTACGCCGGGCTGGACATAGAAACGATGCTCACGTAGGAAGCTTGATCGATTCTAGCCGAACTAGCTAGCATGTGAAGCTAGGTTGGACTAGCCAGCCACACACACGCAGGGGTGTAGACAAAGCCCAATACACCCAGGGCCATGGCCTGGGTCGTCAAGCTAGATCACTTTGTTTACTGACGCGATTTGAACACTATTTATCACTGTAGCTAGTGTTTTGCCCGGGGCTTCGCACAATACTGGCTCCACCACTGCACACACGTACACGTCACGATGCAGATCGATTGATGGCGATTGTATTTGGCATGAGTTACAGTGGTTTTGTGATGGATGGTCGACGACGTGTACAGAAAAAGTGTGTCGCGTGTGTGTATGTGTTGGAGTTGCATGCTAGTCAGCTGTACATAGCCCCCGGCGTGGCTGCATGGTCGGGCGAGCTGTGTACTTGTCTTTTTTGTTTTTGAATATTAGCATCTACTCCTTCCGTCCTATAATGTAAGACGTTTTTTGACACTACACTAGAGTCAAAAAACGTTTTACATTATGAGACGGAGGGAGTATTAAATTTTGGTCACATGTCACACAAGGGGTAAAACGGTCTTTTCAGGTGATATTTAACACTGTTAAGGCCTAAAATAGACGGAAGTGTTATATAGGGCATTAAATTTAGACGAGGTGTTAAATAGGGAAAGAAAATTTAAGACAGTGTTAAATAAGGAATTCTCTCTTTCCAGAACACCCTCCGTTCCACACGGTCTACTTTGGGGAATCCTTTAAATGGTCCCGACTTTTGCAAGCAGGTGAGGATGCCCATGATTATCAACTTTTTTACCAAGAAAACACCAGAAAAAACAAAAGGACACAAATATTTGGCAGAAAAAAGAATTTAAAATTCTAATTTAAACGAGTTACTTAAAATTGTTATTTCAGTATTCCAAACATTTTAAAAAAAAATTAAACAACTTCTAGAAAGAACAATGAAGTTCAAAAAGGAGAAAAATGAATTAACAGGAAAAGACAAAAAATAGAAAAAAAAAACTTAGGTCTTGGTCCAACTAGGCGACAACATTGCTCCTGTCAGGCGCCTGCTAGTCCGGCCCAAGCGCTCGCGGATATGAAAAAGTTCATTAATTTTAAAAATATATGGACGGATTTGAAAATTTTCATAGATTTTTAGACAAAGGTTAACTAAAAAAAGTTGCAAGAAAAATGGTTTCGGGAACCTCAGCTCGCCACCCGGTTTTAAAAAATCATCAATTTTGAAAAAATATCATCGTATGTGAAAAAAAGTTCTCCAATTTTGAAAAAAGTTCACGTGTTTTGATAAAAATTCCACACACTTGAAAAAAGTTCACGCATTTGAAAAGAAAAGGTTCATGGTTTTTTTAAGGTTCAAGGATTTGGAAAAGGTTCACGGGTTTGAAACAAAATCATGAACTTAAGAAAAGTTCATGAATTCTAAAAAACAAAAAATACAATGAAAAAGAGTGAAAAAAACAGATGAAAACTCAGCCAAAAAAGGAAAAAAGAAAAGGTAAGTTACTGCGTATTATAACTAAGTATGTTGTCATACCTATAATTATCACAACTATTGTGGTGGCTAGTTGGTAACCTCGGTGCAGTGTCTAACTGGAGGTCCCTAGTTCGAAGTTTGTTGCCTACATAATGCAGAGGCCGAGGCCGCTGACGACGGGTAGGGCTAATTAACCCTAGGCCATGCAAAGAAGTGCAACCACTGATGACCCACCTCAAAGAAGGGCCCAATGCATCTGATGCACAAATGCGTTATTGAAATATTCCTCTTCCTCTTCTCTTTCTTCTTCCTCTCTATCTCCTCTTCCCTCCTTTGTGCCTCCCGAGCCGGCGACCCCCCCCCCCCCCCAAGCCGGCGCCCCGCCCCCCATCTCAAGCCTGCGACGACCCTCCCTCTCCTCCCCAGCGTCCCAACAGTCGTGGTAGGTGCTCGCCGGAGCTCCTGGTGGCGACGAGGCCGGCCTCCTCCATGGAGACGGGAGTCATGGCGTGGCGGCGGCCGCAGGCGAGGCACGGCATGGCGGCCGCTGCGGGCGCGGCTGGCCGGCCTCAGACGATGACCGCGCGTGGATCCAGACGCTGCGGGCGCGGCTGGCCGGCCTCAGGTGGTGCACGGCGTGGATTCCGCCGCTGCAGGCACGGCTCGCCGGCCGGCGGAAGCATCACTGCCCACAGACGGTTATCTTACATGTGGGCCTGAACTGTCATAATCGTGATCAACTGATAAAGACTCGACGATTTGGGTTTTTTGAAACAGCCGACCACCCATTTGGTAGTTATCTGAGAAAAATTAAAAACCGGTAGTTTTTTAGAACCCTAACCTGTAAAGTAGTAGTTTTATGCTATTTACTCATGTTTTGTAGAAGATAATATAACACTAACAAAAAGAAAATGACTTTGTGTGGATACCGAAATCCGCCAACCATGAAAGAGTATAGGGCTCTGGCTCCCATACATATCAAGGCACGCGCTATATTTCTTCAGTAGACATTTACATTGGAGATCATGAATCATATAATCATCATTTGTATCCTATAGTCACATATACAAGGGGTATTAAGACCCTAATGATTTCTTATGTTTATGCTTTATAATGACTTTCCTAGTATGCAATGTATACCCATGGAAGTACTTCTTCTAATCTATTATAGCTATTGGACCATTTTACCCTGTTCGTACAAAGTCCTCCAAATGTCAACGCCTGCCCTAACCGCGGGGTTCAAATTAGTGCTTCGCATGTTCTGATTTGAAGTTCTGCGTTGGTGAAATAGACTAAACCTGCTTTAGTTTTTTTTTTGTGTTTTGGTCAAGTGAAATTTTGAACTAGGTATTAGTGCTTTGTGTTTGACCGTTGCGTACTCTAAAACGATTGTGAAATGTGGTTGCCAATGTTGAAGTGTGAAATTTGTCCTTTCATATGGAGACTGCAAATCGATGGCCTTAACAATGAGCAGAAATTTTTTGAAGTCCAAACTCTACCAAATGTCAGGCTATGAAACATCATCCAGCCGCACAAGAAAACTAGTACCATGCTGAAAAAATATCTCCATTCGCTAACACAAGCACCATGCATGTACATATTTTGCTTTTCGGTTTCCTTTGATATTGCCACGTTTTTTAAGTTACAAATATGGGTGTTTGCCTTACTCTTTAAAATATTGCAAATAACATACTCTTTAAGTTTTTTCGTTTATAAATTTTAGTGTGAATCATCATCAAGCATATCGCCAACGGCATCACCCTGATCTAGGCATGAAGCTGCAATAGTATGGACGGACCAGGCAGATGACCCTGTCCGCAAGGGTTCGAAGAAAGAGGTTGTTGAAGAAGAGAAAGAGGCTATTGAAGAAGACGATGTCACCAATGATAGTCATATAACAATGAGAGGCGATTTTCTATGCATGGTGGCAGCTACGCACCCTTTAGCGTAAGTGCCTTTTTAATATATGATGCGTCGGGTTTTTTCTGGCATTGGCACAAGTGCCTCTTATGTTGTATAGAAATGGTTTTTTCTCACTTATCTTCATCTTTTTGCTTGTCTTTTTGGCACAAATGCCTTTCGTTCTATAGAGAAGAGCCTTTTCTCATTTCTCTCTGTTAGTTTGCTTGCCTTCTTGGCACACGTGCCTTTTCGCTTGCATGTCTGGTCCTACGTCATGAAAATAACTTTATTTTTGTTAGAGAGTTATTTTCCAAAATAATTTATACCAAAATAATTATAGATAAAAATTGGGGCCGTGCGCATATGCCGCCATGTGTAGAGAGTTATTTTTTATATAACAATACTGACAGATGACACAAATAGCCAGCTTGATCATTCGAGACAACACTTCCATCACAGCCGCAAGGAGACACCGAACCCTGTTACACAACAGATAAAGGACTGGCAAGACAATGTGTTTGCAAGGAAGTGAAATGTGGATAAACCTAAATTTGTGGTATAATGGAAACATACATGCAACGAAAACTGCTGCAGATGAAGATCAGTGAATAGTGACAGACATATTCAACCAGGAGGGTGATACATACAATAGCACAAGAGATCAAGTACAAATATTACAATAGCACAAGAGATCGAGTACAAATATTTGCAGCCCCATTGCAACACACGTGTAATTATCCGGTAGATAGAGAATTAGGCAATCAAAATTAATGTCCAATGCTTGACTAAATCCTGAGCTAGTCGAGCAAATAGAGTGCACGTGTACCGACCCATCAAGCCCCCTTTACAAACAGCTTAATAGGCACTCTCTCCAAAATACTCGTCGTTGGCAAGAACGGGGGCGACATCTTTGAGACCCTAGCTATTGAGGGGATGTTCGATCGTAAGAAAATATAGGTACCACAAGGCCTGTTTTACTATAGGGATCCGCCTTAAAGCACGTTCCACTACAAACAAAGTTGGCCCCTATTTCAGTTGGAAACCAGAAAACCTTACTTTTTCATCAGTCGAAAAAGTTGCAAGCAAGGCAATGCTACTTTTTGGTAAGTACTAGCAAACAAGTCAATATCACTTTTGCAGTGCAAACAAGGCAATGTTGCTTTTTCCCATGTTTTTGAGAAGCATGAAAATGCATACGTAACCATTGAACCTTTTGATAGCGCTGAGTTGTTACTGAAAACTCTCGGTTGTCTCTGAAACTTGGCTCACTGATTTTCTTTTCGAAAAAGAAAACGAAAAAGGATAGGAAACAGAACAATGGATTCATGACAAGGGCGCCGCGGATTGTGCCTACATATACATACACTAGAAACTAGAAACCGTGAATAACCTGTTGTACAAAATAACCACTGGAATGACCTATTCAAGTTTTCACTTGAAAATGGGCTAGTGTTTTAGTGGAAAGTTGGCCCATGTGAACTAAGTTATGAGGAAGTTGAACCAGCTTGAGCAGAGAATCGCTCATGAAACCATCAGGCGACTGAAAACCTTGATTTTCCAGTATTTTGGAACGGAGAGAGTATAGGAAATATAAACTACCAAAAATATATGTCCAAACTTGAATCATGGGTTGGAGCTAGCACACATGGATGCAGAAGCTAGGTGGATGAAGATAAAAAAAAAACTAGGTAGGTGGATGAAGCTAGGTAGAGTACTTGGTGTAGTACATTCCCAACATTATTCCATCAACTAAAATACCCAGGTTTACCTCCTTACTCTTCCTGTATAGGTAGGTACTAAGGATCCATCGTCATCCCTTCTCTAATACAACATCGCAGTACAATGACCAATAATATGATCAATCGATATGCAGGGTTTCGTTCCTAAAACAGCAGCAGCAGCAGTCTCCAACAACACCGCAATCTACAGTAGGCACGGTACACGATGCTCGCTGTGTGGTCACTCAAAGGGACGATCTGATCTCCACTCATCTGATCCAGCGTCGAGGAGTGGTCTCTCCGGCGGGCGACAACAGAGCTACTCGCGGATCGAGTTGATGTCGATGCTGGAGGACCGCGAGTCCATCTGCCGCATCAGGCCGGGCTGCCACCCGCCCATTGGGCGGGGCGGCGGCATGTTCATGTTATGCTCGGGGTCCATGTCGTCCTCGGGATGCGCCATCGCAAGGGGCTCTTCGCCACCGGCACCGCCACCGTTGCGCTCCTCCATTTCTTGCTCCGCTTTGGTCTGGCTTTGCTTTGACCCGCTGCCGTACATGGGAGACGATCTCGGGTCCATCTGGTTCATCAGGCCGGGCGGCCATCCACTCATCGGGTGGGGCGGCATGTTGTGGGGGTGCTCCGGCAGCGCCAACGTGGGGGTGTCTTCGCCACCGCCGCCACCGTCCTGCTCTTCGTTCTCCACGTCCTGGTCCGCTTTGCCTTTGTTCTTCTTTGACCCGCCACCGTACATGAAGCTTCCCACTATCACCTGGTGTAAAACGCGAGCGATGGGTAAGAACCAAAGGAATAGCTTAACCACGATAAATCAGAATGTAAAACAATACTCATACCAGGCTCCCTGCATGCTGAGAAAGCAACTGGTACAGGGGAAAAGAAAACACCCAAAATTCTGAGATTTAATACCTGAACAGTTCCAGCTGCTGTCAGGACTCCACTAACACTCCCACCGATAACCCTGTGGTCAGGGCCACACAAAGCTATGCAAAGGCCTCCACTTCGAGTGCGGGTACCACCTTCTTCTACCACCAAATATGATCCAGAGAGACACAGGATTTCAAATCGACCCTGCCAAAGCAAATGATAATACATAAGGGCATGAACTGCATATGGACAAAATAGTTCTTCTCAGCCTCAAGGGGCATAAAACAGTACAAGTGAAATGTTCGATGAAAAAAAATACTAGCAGAAGTTCTTGGTACAGAAAACTAATTTGGAACAAAAGTATAAGCACATTCATATTTTAGATATCAAACAATCCAATTGATCAATAAATCAGTGGGTTAATCAGGATATTTTTACCACAAGATGACAGGTTACTGAAGCTGCCAGCAGTAAAGCATTTTGATAGATTGAGAGAGCTCAGCACATTTAGATATCAAACAATCCAATTGATCAATAAACCAGTGGGTTAATCAGGATATTTTTACCACTAGATGACAGGTTACTGAAGCTGCCAGCAGTAAAGCATTTTGATAGATTGAGAGAGCTCAGCACATTTAGATATCAAACAAGTCAATTGATCAATAAATCAGTGGGTTAATCAGGATATTTTTACCACTAGATGACAGGTTACTGAAGCTGCCAGTAGTAAAGCATTTTGATAGATTGAGAGAGCTCAGCACATTCAACATGGGCCAAGGTGCAGGAAAGAGGTATATATTTTACCCTTTTCACTGAAGAAGCACTATATTTGATACTCCCTCTGTCCCAAAATAATTGTCTCAACTTTGTACTAACTTTAGTACAAAGTTGCACTAAGCTTGAGACACTTATTTTGGGATGGAGGGAGTATATCTTTTGCTGTAATAAAGAGTGCATGCGAATAACAAAAGGATGCATGTCATACATAGCTAGTCTTTTTACTATAATGAAACGAACTATTAAACACCTACAGCAAGATACCTCATATGTCACCGCACCGGAGTCTGAATCCTGATGAAGGGTTGCCGTGGAGACAGCCCCTGTTGCTGAGATGATGCAAATAGCTCTTGGGCCTTGTTGTGAGAAGGACATTATTCTGGCGGCAACATCCTGCACAGATACACAACTTATAAGAATCGCAAACTGCCAGGCATATATAACAATTTTAAGAACTATGTAGTATTTCCAGAAACAAACAAAATATTCAGATGCAATTATCTAGATAATTCAGCTTGCGCACCACACTGATGGTACTGTAGTTGATAGTTTCCAGTTAAATTATTTCAAGTTTTAACTTTGATTCCACAGCATTTAATTGTCTGTCAAAAAGGCTGGGATTAATGCACACATCCATTGAATGCCGCCTATGGAGTTAATAATATGAGACAGGATATAAAGACTTTGTTTAAGATTAACAAGCAAGAGCCTGCACTAGTCTATTGGTTAATGAAGCCTTTGCCTTTTCTGTTACGCCATCTGTTATGTTATAACATGGCAAATCAAGAAACAATTTGAAGGCAATTCGGTGCATTAGATAGAATATTCCATCACTCACGGAACCAAGAGTCCAGCAGTGTTATGGAATAATAACGCAAAAAATTAAAGATAGTGCGTCAGCAACATCTGTAGAAAGAAGTACAACTATCATTTATTGATCATTCTCATCTTACCTCTCCAGCTGAAATAATAATCACATGAGGAGTAAAGCCTGTTCCAACAGAGCCAAGAAACCATTTTCCTGAGAAAAAAACTCATCAGATAACACCAATAGCAAATGCATCAAATCAGAAAGAGAAGAAAAAGGTAGTAATGCAAAAGGTCTACTTTTCTTCTTCTTTTAGAGGAAAAAACAGATGAAAAAGTGCTTGCTTAACAGAATCAAGTCAACATACACCTTGCACAATTCGTCAATTCAAGAGATGCAGAGTATATTATTATTTTGAGTTTGACCATATTAAAACTTAAAATAAAGTGATGGGGTAAAAATATGGCATTTAAAGAAGATTCACAAGTAGGTCCTGAAGACATGTATGTAGCAGCAGAACACATCAAAAGAATGCGGGGAACTATATTTGGCATGATAAAAGTCATATCTCCCAACTGATGATGGCAGTTACTGCGGAGTGGGGAGTAATATAGGAAAAACTTAAAAGTAGACGCACAATACAAACATGGTTTCCAGATTTTATCTGCATACTACTAGATATAAGTCAAATAGTTTCCATATCTATGATGCAAATTTATCATGAAAAATGCTATCACTTATAGAAATATGGCATCACATAATTGAGTAGATCCAACCGACTACCAGAAACAAGCCAGAAATCTACGAAGCATGTTTATAACGGTTCTGTAAAATGATTGCCCCTACAGCATTAATGGAAATACTATGTCACCTGAGAAATTAATTGCCAAAGCGCACAACATGATCACAAATTCTACAGGGCTGCAAGTGCTCACCAAGAGAAGCCAGCTGCTGCATCTTCCCGGACCCAGGTGGCCGCCCTCTGCCCCGTTTCTCCGTCAGTGCGCCTGAACCAGAACCCCCTGACCCTGTCCCCGACCCAAATCCTGAGCCAGGTGTTGTAACCATCGTGCCCATTCCTGGGCTCGACGAATGAGGCGTCGACGGAGATGGCGAGAGCCCCAGCGTCACCGACCCATCAGGCTTATACTTCCTTGGCCTCCCGCGCTTTTTCTTCACTTGCTCATCCTGGCCAGCCTCTCCCCCCTGATCCCCTTTAGCATCACCGCTCACGGCCACAACACCCATGCCAATGTCCATGCCCCCGTTGGCACCGCCACCAGCGTTGTGCTGCACCATATGCTGTGAGCCACCACCGCCACCGCTGTGCTGCGCCATATGCTGTGAGCCACCACCGCCACCGCTGTGCTGCGCCATATGCTGTGAGCCACCACCACCGCCACTGCCGCCGCTGTGCTGCGCCATATGCTGCGAGCCGACACCACCACCGCCACCGATGCTGTGCTGCGCCATATGCTGTGAGCCACCGGTACCAGTACCGTGCTGCTGCGCCATCTCGACATGGTTCTGGTGGTACACCTGCTGCCCAATGTGGGCGGGAGCCCCAAAGGGCGGCTGATGGAAGGCGTACCCGCCCGAGACGGCATCAAGCTGCTGCTGCCGGTACCCGGCGGCGGGTGGGGCGTGGAGGCCGCCTCCGGGGACTCCCCCCGGCGGGCCCATGCCCCGGTGCTGCACATAGAAGGGCGAGTAGTTGGGCCCCGACGTCGCGGTCGACTCCCTCCCATCCATTCATGGAATGCGCGGCAGCCACAGACAGACAGAGCTCACTCGCGGCCACCCGCACACAGCAACACGCCCCTGGCTGCCACGAGGACGGCGCGGCTTCAGGCAATGGAGGCGGGGATCGCGGCCACGGAGATCTCCTCTACCGACGCCCGAACCCTCGCACCGGAGCAGCTATCCCTCCCGCGGACCGAGGCGAGATCAGATCGAGGAGCGGGCCGAGATCTTGTGGGGTAAACAGGGGGAACCGCCGGAGACAGGGGGGGCGGCCGAGGCGCGGGAGATTGGCGTCAAAACCCGATCTTTCCGGGAGGAATGAACGAAGGAGCAGGGCGGGGTTCGCCGAGGGTGCGGGAGACGGCGGCGCCGGAGGGGTGGCGCGCGGCGGGATCTGCGCCGGCGGCGGGAGGGGGAGGGGGAGGGGGAGGGGGAGGGGGAGAGGGGAGCGATCCCGACCGGAATGGCGGGGGTGGGGGGCGGAATGGGGGCGGGCTAAAACCCTAGGGATGGGGTGGGGTGGGGTGGATCACCAGAGTGGGGTGGGGGAGGGGAGGGGGGGAGGAACCGAGATGGAGGAGGAAGAAGGGCGAGCATGTGTATGTGCTGGAGGGGGCGCAGGGATCGTCTGTGCGGCCGAAGCTGTGGCACAAGATCAACCTTTTTTTTGGTGTGTGTGTGCGCGCGCGTGTGTGTTTGCCATGGGTAGTTGGTCAGTGAGAGAGAGCCTCACGGTTGTTTGGGGTTGTTTGAGAAGTGTCGAGACTAGACTCGTGTAAACGGGGTGCGCCAACCTTTTGGCAGACGTTTACACCGTCGTGGTCTCATTATAAGACAAGTGTTTACCATAGGTGGGTAGTGAGTGAGTGAGAGGCTCTCTTGCCCAGCATGTTATTTGGGGATGTTTGCATGGCGTCATGACTAGCCTCGTCAAAGCGAAGCGCGCCAATTTTTTTATGAATGTTTACGCCGCTGCCACGGCCTCGCGAAGTTGCTAGCTGAAAAGTGAATGAGTGGCTGAAAAGTTGCAAAAGATCCAAAAGTGGGGGGTCTTCATCTGAGGGGACACCTAAGCCTTCGGTCGACGCCGAATTTTTGACTCGGCAATCCCTATTTGTCATTCAAGTAGACTCTTTAAAACACGTGAGTAATGTGAGAATATTTGCCAACTTTTTAGCATGTGTATGTGCTGGAGGGGACGCAGGGATCGTCTGTGCGGCCAGAGTTGTGGCACAAGATCAATCTTTTTTTTTGGTGTGTGTTTGCCCTAAGTGAGGGCCTGACGGGTTGTTTGGGGTTGTTTGCATAGCGTCGAGGCTATCCTTGTCAAAACGGAGCGCGTCGACTTTTTGGTACACGTTTACACCATCGTAGTCTCATTATAACACGAGTGTTTTATCGTGGGCAGGTAGTGAGTGAGCGAGAGTCTTTCTTGTGCTGACGGGTTGTTTGGGGCTGTTTGCATAGCGTCGTGACTAGCCTCGCCAAATCGGAGCGCGCCAATTTTTTGGTAGGCGTTTGCATTGCCGCCGTAGTCTCACTAAGTTGCTAGCTTAAAAGTGAATGAGTGGCTGAAAAGCTGGCAAAGATCCAAAAAGTGTGTGGGGGGAGGGGGTCTTCATCTGAGGGGACACCTAAGCCCTCGGGCGACGCCAAAGTTTTGGTTCGGCAATTCATACTTGCCATCCAAATCGTCTCTTAAAACACATGAATAACATGACAATATTAGCATGCGGCAGATATTGCCTCTTTTGGTACAAATGAATCTTACAACACGTGAGTAGAAGAGGAATATATATTTGTGGTAGATATCGAAAGCATGAGAATAAACGGTAGAAGTTCGTTTGGTTACACGAAAGAGAAAAAGGTAGTAGGAACCCTCCTAGAAGATTATGTGTGTGCCATATACTCCTAGTTGTTACATGGACACATTAAGAAAAATCTTGCGAGAGTCGACTTACCAATATATTTCCAATCGAGCGAAGTAGACCATAAAAAAGGTTCGCATTATTTTCGATCCAACGAAACAAACAAGTCTTGAGTCCATGTGTTTGTTTCTTAATTCAGCAAGGGGGCGGGGGTTGTATTGTCACAGGGATTCATGCTTAGCCATGAGTTCATTGAGGATGCATTGATTAGCTAAGACTCATGGTACATCGTATGCGGCGTAACGGACAAATATATACTCCAGCTTAGCTATATTGTAAGCTTATAAGTTCCTCATCCAACTTCGTTCATGTGCGTGTCAAACAAACTAGGTTGCATAGAGCATATATTAATGTGATCTAGATCATATAAGGTGAATACCTGTCGTGTTATTCGTGTCACTCTAAATCGGTGACAACCGGTAAAAGACCTGGTTATATTTCCATGTTAGTAACACCCGACACCTTTCCACGTGTAACCAACAAGGCGACAAACATAATTTGTCGGGGGCTCGGGGCTATGACAAGGGTATCATGTCTTTACACAAAAAAATATTTGAAATAAGTACATACTCAAAATTATAAGCCTGAATTTTGATGCCATTGGATGGAGTGGCGGTAGGGTTTGTTAACTTTGTTCAAGTGGCAGCCACGGTGTAACACTCGTAGATGACGGGCACAGAGGATCCCCGGCTTGACCAGGTACGGAGAAAGGGATTGTTGGCTCTGCTGACGCGTAAGCCAGGATGGCAATTATTGGTTGGGTTCGGGAGCCCCATAGTCACATCACAAAATGCCATTACCACCGCAAAGATATATTTTTTTTTCAGCACAAACAAAAATCAACCATGTTTTCCATCTTAAATAAAATCAACAAAAAAGACATCGAAAAGATTCAGTAGTCCCAAGGAGCGAATTTCATATCTTTTTGCTGGAAAGGGTCCAAAAGCCCATAAGTACAAGAAATCTTCATCTCTTTTGCATGGAGAGGATCCAAAGTTCATAAAAGAAAATCTTCATCTTTTCTGCATGGGAAGAAAGGGTCCAAAAGTTCGAGTTCGCCCAAAGATCGATCGCGTCAGCGCGCACGTACCCGGCCGTACTCGACTTCTCAGAGGCCGCCGAAAGGGTCCAAGGCTGTACAGCTCGGAGATGCCATGTGCTGCCAGTACAGTTTTGGATATTGAGTCACAGAGTCACCGGTACTACCAAGGAGGCCAAAACTGTAGTAAATGCAGCAGCAAGGCAGGCGGCAGACCGTCTACAGTATAATACAGTATGTGTACTGCGTACAGTGAGCATGGCAAAGATTTGTCCATTCTGAAGACATTCAGAAATATATTGGAACCTTGTTGCAGGTTGATGAAAGAGAGAGGAATGGGGAGTTGCTGGTCAGGCAACTAGGCAAGAACACATATGATCTTGCATCTGAAGCATAAATGTTTCGAGGGGTGGATCATACACGATCAGGAACCGCAGGATCCGACTGTAGAAGTACCAAAACTCTTATCTATCTAACGCAGCTCGACTACATGGACCTGGCCAGAGCAAATGAACTTCGTTTCTCGGACGAGTACATCAAAATGACCCGCATTGGTGCAACAGTTTAGGCCATGGGAATCAGTTGTCGAGCTCCATGGCTTGCGCGGCCTTGGCTTTTCCCAGTGCTGAGAGCTTTGTCTTCACCTTCTTCTTGCCGACCTTGAAGCTGCTGCCCTTCTTCTTCTTATCGCTTCCATCAATCTGAATTGGCAGAGAAACAGAACTAACGTTAGCACAGATGTAGCAAGCTAGGTTGTTCAGGTAAAAATTCAAGCAAACACTACAACCAAGGTTTACGAGTCGAAGAGTCATTCTGAGGGACTCATAGACTAGTCGACGCTAAAGTGTAGTCGGCCCTGGAGTTGCAACTCATAGTCTATAGATTAGTCTTGACTAGTCCTTCGACTCATAATGCTTGGCTACGACAGCGAACAACAGAGGATTGCAGTTTGAAGTGCCAATGCGCAAAAACAAAAATAAGTGTCATGGTGCATACATAGAGGCAGCTAACTAGCTCAAGAACAGCACAGGTGCTGCAAAACGGCCAGGTTGTATTAATCAGGGAAATCCCCAGAGATGGTTTGGGGTAGGCAATTCAAGGAAAATGCATGGTTTGGGGGAAATGAGATAATCTGGAGACCATTTCCAGAAAAGCATCTGCACTAATCGTTTCAGACCTCTCAGTCAGGTCGCACTTCTAGTTGGAAAGAAAGAGTATGCAAATGTCTCCAAGTGAATTGATCAGTAACGATTTCCAAGTGAACTAATTGTTATGAATATACCCTATTCTAAATTCTAAACACAGGTTGAGCGCATCAGAAATCTCTTGAGCCCAACAAACGGTGTTCCAGCTGTACTAATTATTGCACAAAGCCAAAGAGTGTGAACTCTAACAGAGAGCCCAGCAGTCATCCTCTCACTCGGAATAAAAAGGTCGTCGCAATTTTCATCCTTTCCTACGAATCGAGCCAAATTGGTACACACGCCAACAAGGTTGCGGCCTAGCATTGCAAGCTAAAAACACCGCTAATCAGAACTCCATGTGCCAAAAGACATGATATGCTCATCTAAAATGCAGAGGCGCCCAGTAGCAGTGCAGCACACAGTCAGGAAGCTGAGCTCCGTGTACCAAAAGATCATATAAGACCATATGATATGCTCATCTAACACAGCAACAGTAGCAGCACAGCACCAATAAGAAGCTGGTTCCACTAACGATTAGTCTAGCAGAGCATCCAGGTCGAGCAGCAGAGTCAAAGCAGGGGATGCAGGGGCAGCACATACCTTCATCTTGGACTTCTTGGCCTGCAGCTTCTTGGCCTGCTCCTCCTTGGCCTTCTTCTCCCCTGTAGACACACACAGCAATCACGATCAATTCAAACCCAAACAAATCAAATCGGGTTCTTCCTCTCAACCGCTACGGATTGGAGGAAGAAAGCGACTGGGAGAGGAGGGGGAGAGAGAGAGAGAGAGAGAGGGTGAGTGGTGGCGGTACTCTGGAGGTCGAACTCGTGCTGCTTCTTCCGCTTGGAGAGGCTGTTCTTCTTCGACATCGTCTGAGTCGCTTCGCCGCCGGCCGCCGGAAGACAGAGGCAGAGGCAAACCCTAGCCGAGCCAAGAAAGGTTTTTTCTTCCTCCTCGTCTCCCCACCTTCCCGCAATAAGCGGCGTCGGCCACAGCGAGGTGTACTGGGCCGGGCCCTGCTCTGCGTTTTGCGTTTCGTACAAAAGTTTTTTTTTGTTTCACTTGTTCTTTTTCTTTTCCATTCATTGTTTTTTCTCTTCTTTATTTCTCATTATTCTGTTTATTTTTTTATTCCCAGGATTTTATTATTTATTTTCTGTTTCCCATGTGTTTATTCTCCTATATGTTTACCTTTTAATTTTCCATTACTAATGAGTGCGGAAATAATTTTGTAAGTTGTTCTATCCAACAAAACGGAACTTTGGTAAGAATAGTTGTTGATGTTTATTTGTAAATAAATAAATCTCTAGAAAATTTCATTCTTCATTAAAAGCTGATCCTGGTCCCAAAGAAGAATGTTCATGACAGTAGGTTTTATGAGATATAAACATTGTTTTTACGAACTATAAATATATTTTTAAATGCAGAAGCATTATTCTACGACAATGCTAAAACAAATATTATGAGCCACATGGACATATTACTGAGGTGCCGGCATAATTGATTGGGAAATATGTGAGCTAATTTTTGTGATTTTTTTTTTGCGGAAAAACTTCCGATCTATTCATCTTCAATCATGGCAGTACAATGAATACCAGAATAAAAATTACATCCAGATTCGTAGACCACCTAGCGACGATTACAAGCATCGAAGCAAGCCGAAGGCGCGCCGCCGTCATCGCCCCTCCATCGCCGGAGCCGGGCACAACTTGTTGTAGTAGACAGTCGGAAAGTTGTCGTGCTAAGGCCCCATAGGACCAGCACCCCAGAACAGCAACCGCCGCCGATGAAAAATAACGTAGATCGGAAGGATCCAAACCAAAGACACACGAACGTAGACGAACAACGACGAGCTCCGAGCAAATCCACCAAAGATAGATCTGCCGGAGACACACCTCCACACGCTCACCAACGATGCTAGACGCACCGCCGAAACGGGGGCTAGGCGGGGAGACCTTTATTCCATCTTCAGGGAGCCGCCGCCGTCTCGCCTTCCTGAGTAGGACACAAACCCTAACAAGATTGAAAAAAAAACCGACTAAAAACAGAGCCCTCCCGCCAGCCCTTGCCAGGATCCACCGCGCCTCCATGGCCCTAGGGCCACCGGAGACGAGGTGGACCTGCGCCGGCGCTGGCGAGAGGCACGAACCCTAACTTTCTTTCTAGCTAATTTTTGTGATTGCAAATAAAATGTCGGTGAACTACATAAACTTTTTAAATATCCTTTGAAAGTATTTTTATGAGACACAAGCATATATTTCAATAAATAATAAACAGTTATAGGTTACACTTGTTTTTTAGATGATTAATATCGTGCTTTGAAAATTCCAAAATCCAAAATCAAACTCCCTTTATTTTATTCTTATATAAGATGCATCGACTGTTTAACGGAGATATATGATCGACATCATTTTAATGTTAGTCATTCTGCTTTTCCGGTGATAAATTGATTTTTCCTTATGCATTAATGGAGTGACAAAATCTTTGGGCTCATAAAAATTATGATACTTTATGGACAATACTCATTAATTTGTAATTGGTTTTGATTATGCGATCTCAGATACATTTGGTCCTAAGTCGTGTATGATATCCTACTCGAATTAATATAAAACCATGTTCACATGTTTATATCAAACTTTTATATTTCATAACAATTCAGCTTTTCCAGTAAATATGTTTGTTTTGCTGACACACCTATTATACACCCATATGTTGATACACTATAATGTGTGCATGCTTTTCGAGAGATATCTTTGTAAAACAAAAAGTATATATTGTAATAGTATAGTGTTTGATTCTTCGGGAAAAAATCCAATGGGTATATTTTGTACTAAATAATCCTTGCAGTTGTACTACTTACTAGATATAACTATCAAATATGTATTAAGATATGTTTTCTCATGCTAAAGCAAAACTTCGCTTTGTCACAATACTTTTACTTTTACGTAATTTGTGATGTTCATAACTATATTTTTTTGCAATGCATTGTTACACCCTAAACAAAAGCAAACTGGTAGTATCACATTACTTTCCCTTTAATATACCATAATGGGTTTAGATGTGCAGTTAAATATCTATAAATCTTTGTGGAGTTCTTTAGATGACATGTATACAGAATAATTTGGTAGATACTTCCGGAGTATAAGGTGTGTTTGGTTCATAGCCCTATAAATTCCCAACTTTGCCACACGTATATGTGGCAAATGTTGTATGACTTCAAAAGCTACAAAATGTCACACCTTCTTAGCAACATGCCCCTACTGCTATAGACTTGTATTTTTGCCAAATGTTGCAACATCTTGTATCGCTTTCTTGGTAAAACTTATTACGGAGTGCCCCAACTCAATGAAATTGTACCAACTTCTGCAACTCAACTAATGTAGAGTCCATGAGACGAACAAAGTCTTGCAAGCGGTCCTTGAAAGGATGGGTTTGGTGATCCCCACTCACCGAGAGGGGGTCAGTAGTGCGGGGTCCTGCTGAAAATATGCCCTAGAGGCAATAATAGTTGTATTATTTATTTCCACGTTTATAATTAGATGTTTATATTTTATACTATAATGGTTATGGTTCTTGAATATGTGATCCGAAGGAAAACCCATAAGCCCATGTAGAATAATAAAAATGGTAAGATCTGATTCTTAGTCTCGCCTCTGGGACTAGCTCAAGTGTTGCACGATGATTATGTTTCTTGGATTATATGCATGAGTTAAGTGTAACTCTGCTTATGTTGTCTCCACATAGCCGGTCTCAAGCCTGGATAAAGGAGGAGGGTTGTGATAGGCCTGACAAGCCAACGTCAAAACTTAGCCACTCTTATGAAGATAGAACCCAAAAGATTTTCGTTGGGGTGTAGCCCTTTCAGCGACGCGCCACACTGGAACCCCGGTGTGGTGGCAAATGGGCAAGGGTCGGGCCTTCAACCCCAGGTGGTGCGCCATATCCTGATCTGGATACTATGGCAAGTGAGAAAGAATCGGGTCGTCACATCCTTACTGGTGCGCTACATCAACGCCCGGGTGTAGTGAAAAATGATCAAGGGTCTTCGCATTTGACTCGACGAGTGCAAAGGGTAAGAAAGCTAGCCGAGCCTATGAAGATCCTCTTAGGTAGTTGGAACGTAGGTTCCGTGGCAGGTAAGCTCCAGGAGCTAGTTGATGTTGCGGTGTGGAGAGGTGTTGATATCCTTTGCTTTCAAGATACCAAATAAAGGGGACAGACGGCGAAAGAGGTGACGATACCAACCTCAAGCTATGGTACACGAGGACAACTGCAAACATAAATGGCGTAGGCATATTGATCAAATAGCCTCAAGTTTGGAGTCGTAGACTGATGACCCACAAGTATAGAGGATCACAACAGTCTTCGCGGGTAGTATTTCACCTAGTTTATTGATTCGGCACAAGAGGAGGCAAGAAATATGCATTAGCCTTAGCAGTTGAGTTATCAATTCAACCACTATAGGAAAGCAGACTCTAGCACAAAAAATTCAGAAACTAATAACAGTAGCACGGGGTATGGCTTTAGCAGCAGCGATGTCTTAGCAGTAGCGCTCTTTGTAGTAGGTCGCTACAGCTATTTGCAGCAGCGCTTGTTGCAGAGGCGCGGGTCAAACGGCGCTACTGATAAGCGTTTGGGCGGCCACCCGCGCTACTGCGAAGCATCTGACCCGCGCTACTGCTAAGCTTTTCTCTAGTAGTGGCAAGGTACAGCGCGAGAGGTACCAGAAAGAAATGATAAAATTAAGTTCGATGTAAATAGGCGGCAAGGCAAGTAAGAATCTCCCCCTCTCCTATGTATACCTCAGAAGATGCATATGCTTATGCTAATTAACTAAATATGCTGATGCATATATTATTTAATCCAGCAAATAGATGCATCCTAAACACATACATTGGTCTGAGCCTAAGGAATAATAGTGCAAACATGGCACACCTTCATTCCTGCCAAAACAATAGTCCCAGATTAACTTCCTTTTGCGCCAATTCAACATAGTCTGAGCTGTAAAAAAAATGTTGATGCTCCCATCGGTACTTATTTTTTCATGTTACAGTGGATCATAATACACTGTTATCTGTATATGATTTGAAATGTTAAAGCAATGAGGATTTAAAAAAAACATGTAGCACTTATAGATTAAAATGGTAGCAAAAAAAATATTGTTGGCATAAACTCAAACGTGTGGTGGTTAGGTCCATACGTAGTAGTCACGTCTTGATCTCTCTTAGACTAAAACACAAATCGTGAGTTTGGATTTACGGAAGAATATATGCAAATTAGTAACATTGGAAACTTCGCTCGTGCCCTTCGCTGGCTGATGGGAGACCTTCGCTCGAGCCCTCATCTAGTTATGCGACTGTAGTAGCTCTCAACGACCTTGGAAACTTTTCTATACTAAGAGCAACTCTAGCACACCCCACAAAAGTCCCGACCTGCAAAATAACCGTCAAAATGCGGGTAGGCAAAAATCCAGCCGGACAGACCCCGCAAACGCGGCCGGCCCGCAAAAAATTTGAGGGGCGCGGCAAAATCTCGGCTCCAACCCATGAATACGTGGGTTCCCCCCTCCCTGCCCCTGCGGTGCCCCGTATCCCAGTGAAGCGGTTGGCGGGAGGGACATTTCAGCCCGCGCATCTTTCCCCATCTCCTTTCGCCGCCGCCCGCCTTTGCTTCCGCCCGTCCGCTGCCGGCGATTCCGGCCAAATCTGCGGGCGAAATCGTGCCGCGGGGGCGTCCTTCACCCTCCAGCATCGATACGCTGCACCGCCCTCCCGGATCTGGCCCTCGTCGATGTCGCCACCAGGGATCGACCGCCGTCAAGCCCGCCCCTCGTCGCCGCCCGGTTAGTGTTTGTTTTGTGCTCTGTGCCGAGCAGTATGCCTAGTTGATTGACGCGGCGTGCGATTCTTGTTCATGTAGCTGGAGTTGAGCCCATGCGAGAAGTTCTTGCTCTCCGATTCGTTCGACTCGGATGTTGAGACGATGCTTGCGACCTTTCGGCAGTAGACACTAGTGATGGCACTTGCCGTGAAGGAGCACGAAGACGAGAACCGGAAGCGGCGGCGAGGATCGACCGTCGGGCGTCTTTGCATTCCTCGAAATCGCCACCTTGGGAACGAGATGTTGATGTAAGACTACTTCACGGAGAATCCAACATATCCATCGCACCTCTTCTGGAGAAGGTACCGAATCCTTCACAATACGATTCTCGAAGATGAGAGAGGCATGGACTTGGAGTTGTTCTACGACAATGTGGGTAGCCGTGTCAAACCAGCTAGAGACCCTAACCACATTAGAGCTTTTCTTAAGACCTACAAAGAGATTGAAAATGCAAACGCCCACTTTCAACTTTAAGAGGATCTCATTGAGCACCATTGGTAAAAGGCTGGACAGTAACAAACTCATTTTTGTATTCATTTGTATTTGTATTCGGGACAAGTTTTGTATTGCATTATTTAGTTTGCTTCGATGATTTGAATAATTATTTGTAATGTGAATGATTGTTGTATTATGTTGGTATTGAATAATTATTTAGTTTGCTTTCGTAATTTCAATAATTATTTTGTAGTGTGGATGTTTGTTTTATTTTTGTGCTGTGGATTTGATATCTGCGGGCCGGTGGGATGCGGGATGCAGCGGCGCAAAAGCAGACCCCGCAAAGCCGACCTGTAAAAAAGTATCTGCCGTAAATATCATTTATACGGATCCGTTTGAGGAATCTGCATCTACAGCCGTCCGCGCCGGCCCGCAAAGCCAGTTTTCCGCGAAGTGCAAACGCCTTTTGCGGGCCGACGGGATGCAGGGTATGCTAGAGTTGCTCTAAAAAAGGCGAGGCCTGGCGTTAAATAAATGACACCTTGAAAAGCAGGAAATAAAAAAAATACTTTCTCTGTTTTATAATATAAAAATATTGTTGACACTAAGAGTACAAGATACATAATGTTGCGTGATCAGCTTTAGCTCACGAGACACTCGACAAAACAAGCGAACACATAATATAACAAAAGAGCGTGACCGCTACAAGTTCTGTTTAGTGTTACTCCCTCCGTTTCTAAATATTTATCTTTTTAAACATTCAAATGGACTGCAACATATGATGTATGTAGACATATTTTAAAATGTAAATTCACTCACTTTTCTTGCTATGTAGTCACTTATTAGAATAGAATGGTTAGGAACAGAAGGAGGAGAGGGATTGGTCTTGTGGGGCCATGCGGGCGACACGGGCGACTCGGGCGACGCCCGCGGCGTTCACCGCGATCCTGACGCCGGCGTCCGTCATCCCTGGCGTGGGGCACGTCGGCGGGAGGTTCTAGGCTCTCGCGGAGTCAGATGCTGAGGACGAAGATGACGGGGATTGCGCCAGAGACTTGCCGGAGGTGTACTCGCCGACGCCTTCGTCTGTGATCTGCGAGGCGTTCAATCCCGGGTATTCGGAAGAGGAAGTGGCCACGATTGTGGATGATGTCGTGCCGATTGATGATCCGGCGCGGCAAGGAATGCATGATTCGGCGATGCAAGGCTTGCGGGCAGAGGATAAGATCAAGATTGTTCGACGCGTGGTTCATCGACGGACGGCGGCCACGGCGATCCGGCCATGGAAGGGGCCTATTCCTAAGGTGAGTCTTCCAAAACCAATCTTGTCAGATTTCATTACAGAGGGATCGTGGAAGGTAGTGAAGAGGAAGAAGAAACAACGACCGTCGGCGGCGCAGGCGCCGGCGCCGGCGATCGACCGATCGAGCGTGATCCGAGCGGAGCGGATCTCGCGTTTGAATTTTTTGCTGAGCGCTGACGGGCTGGAAGCGGTGGGCCGCTGTGAGGGCGTGTCTGCGTTTAGCCCGTCGGGCCAGGGAGAACTGTTTGCGTGTGGGCCGGGATTAGCAGGGCTTAAGGCCCAGGCAAAACCGGCTGGCGGCGAGCGGGCTGTGGAGGCTCATGTGCATGAGATCGCATCGGGCGTGTCATCCCATGCACGATCGGGCTCTCTCTGCCAAAACGTAGATATCGCTAGGGTTCGCCGCCACGGACGGATTGGTTTTCCTTCTCCTGTGCGTGGACGTGCAAGGCGGGTGTCGGGTAACTGTCTCGGGCTTCTGACGTTGGCAGGCGAGGACGACATGCCGCCCAAGGCTCCGCCACCGGCCAAGCCGCCTCTTGCGAAGGCAGCGTCGGGGGCTCCGACTGCGGCTGTGCCGGCGTCGGCGGCAGCTACGGCGCCAGCGCGGGCTGCGGCGCCGCCGCCGCCTAGGGCCGCGCCCCCTCAGACGCAGCGCCCCTGGCCTCGACAGATGGCTGTCGGGCGGGGTGGAACTGCCAATGGTGCTGCTGGCCGCGGTTCGGGCGCGTTTGCGGGTGACAGCCGCAACCCTCCCCGTGGTCAGTGGGGAGACGATGGCTACGACGCTTACGGGCATGGCCTTCATCGCGGTTCGTCGTCCACCGGTGGTGGGCGGGGCTATGGTTGGACGGATCACGGTGCTGCCGGTCGAGGGTTCAAGGACCTCCAGGAAATTTTGTTGAGGGTGCGGTTGGCCCGAATAACCGATTCCGGGGCCGCTACCGCAATGGTCGTGGTGGTCACCGGCGCTATCCTCCGTGCAACCTGCCCGGTGCCACAGGTTCGGACACCACAGAGATGTCCACCGATGATGCTGGTCTTACTCAGGCGGCGGTGGAGACGGTTCGGGCCCTCGCCGATGTGACAGTACCGGTGACCACTCAGCCTGATGATGCTGCTTCCGACAAAGGTACGGAGAAGGCCGGGGGTGACAAGCTGTCCAAGTGGGCGACTAAGAAGAAAAAATTGATCTGTTTCCGGTGTGGTGAGACGGGTCACTTTATGGTTGATTGCTCTACTGAGTTATGTGATATTTGTCGGAAACCCAAGCATGTGGCGGCTGAGTGTCCACTTCTTCTAGGTCCCAAACCTACAGTTAATATTTATGGGCTCTGTTGTTCTGAGTTGATGTTCTTTGAGTCACCAAGCGTAGCTCCGGTGGCTCCTGTCATTGAAACTTCCTTCCCCGGGGTGGTTAAGGTGGTTAATGGACCTCTCACTGAAGCCCAAATTATTCAGCAGTTGCGGGAGTTGGCACCGGGGAACTTTAACTGGTCCCTGTTGAAGTTACCAGATCAGACTTTCAAAGTGGACTTTCCATCTAAGGAGGATCAGAAGAGAATTCTCAAGTTTGGCATGAGTAGAGTTACCGGCACAAGTTTTGTGTTGCAGTTCGATGAGTGGAAAAAGAAGGAGCCTCAGGGTATGCCGTTGACTCAGATCTGGGTGCGTTTTCTGGGGGCGCCATCTGAGCCCTTGGATAACTTCTTGGTCACATGGAGCCTGGGATCCTTGCTCGGTAAGACGGAGCAGGTGGATATGCCCTTCACACGTGCTCATGGTGTGGCGCACTTGCTGGTTAGTGTGGCTAACATCGAGTTCTTGCCGGATGTGGTAAGATGGAGTCACGAGGGCATTGCTTATATGTTGAATGTCGAGTATGAGGACCCTAATTTGTTTCAGGAATTTGAGGAGGTACATCATATGGACACTTCTGAGGGGGGAGGTGCTCCTGGGAACCAGGGTGATAGCGCACAATATGATAGTGATAAGGCTTCCGGGCCTGCGGATTCGTCTAAGGCAGGAGAGCCCGCTCAGGGGAAATCGCCGAGTTCGGTCCCGTCTAACATGCTGCAGCTTGGATCCGCAGGAGCTTTCTCAGCGCCTCCTCGTCTTTGGAGTGATCGCGTGGACATGGATGATCCATCGGAACATTTGCCGCCGATGATTATGGGGGCTGACTCTGTCTTGATCGTCGATGGATCGGGAGGAATCACTGGACAGGAGGTTCACGCTACTCCTCCTTCCTCGCAGTTGCCTAGGCTAGAGGTGACGGCCACGCTGGACGGTTTGGCAGATTTGGGCGGGCGGGAGGTCCGGCCCTCATACGCTCCTACTGCACCTGCTTCGAGGGGGCCCATGGCCTGCGCGGGGGCTATGGCCTCCCCGGGGGCTCTGGCGGGCTTGGGTGGGACACGCGGGCAGGAGGCCTACGCACCACTCTCTCCCTCCATGGCGATGTGTTCCCCGACGACTGACACGGCGCCATCAAAGGCGGTGGCAGCCTTCTTGGGAGGGTCGGCCGGTGGGGGCGGCCAGGGACCGACCACCACTTCTCCGGGCAGACCTGCTCCTATAGCAGCACCCGTCTTCGGTACTTTCACTTGTGCTGGTGCGGCGCCAGTGGTGGGTCCGCTTCGGTGACGTCACCGGGATCTGGATACCGGCCAAGGCCACGTGAGGCCTCGACGACGCTGGGGGATCGTTCGACTGATCCAACTCAGTCGCGTTCTGTTGGGGGTCGGGCAGGCGGCCCTACTCCCAACGGGGCCATGAGGGAGGAGGTCATAGCTTTCGGCGGGATCTCAGATCTGGTCTCTGAGGGGCGGCGGATAAGCAGCCGTCTCCAGGAGCAACCGGATGTGGACGACATGCAGCTACGGTGCGCTTTGCGAGTGGCCAAGCTTCATGACGTGGAGGTCACTACCGGTATGTCTGTCAATTTGTCTAATTCGATTTTGCATTTTTCCAATGATGAGATAGTTCATAATGCAAATCAATTAGGGGTCTCCCTAGGTAGTAATGATACTGAGATCAATGAATCCATTAATGATATTCTCGATCTCGAAGCGGAGTGCGCTTTGGAGATGATTCGTAACATAGTTGCGGTTGAACCCATGAATGATCACGACATAGAGGCGTTGGGAGTTAGGGCTCTTGATAGCTTGTGTGCGGATCTGGCTCCTGAGGTACAGGAGGATGTGGGACTCGATTCCCCGTTGGTTTCAAGCCATGTAGATGTTCCAGAAGATAAGTCCCCAGAGCCCGGTTTTGAGGACCGGCAGGTGGACACGTATAAGCCTAAGCGGAAGTGGAAACAGAAGGTTTATCCAGCTTCGGCCGTGCGTAGAAGTGCTAGGATCCGTACCTCTAAAAAATTTCATGATGAATTATGAGAGGAATTTTTTGGAATAGCAGAGGTCTTAAGGACTTGGCTAAAAGAAGGTTTCTAGCGAAGCATCTATTGAATACCACTTGGATTTTATTGCCCTATCCGAGACGGGAAGGGACAATTTTACACCCCAATTCCTTAGTATTCTTTCCGGAGGTGTTGACTTTGACTGGCATTGCTTACCTACAAGAGGAAGATCCGGCGGGATCCTACTTGGAGTTAGGTGTGACTCGTTGGAAGTGCGGAGTGTGGTCATGGGGGATTTTGCGGTAAAATTTCGGGTCAGATCTAAAGTCGATGGGTTTAACTGGGCGTTAGTGGCCGTTTATGGGGCCGCGCAACCAGAACTCAAACCGGATTTCCTCGCTGATCTAGTTCGTATTTGTGGTAGCGAGCAACTTCCACTCCTAGTTGGGGGTGATTTTAACATTATTCGAAGGAGGGAGGAGAAGAATAATGCTAACTTTGACGGCAGATGGTCGTTTATGTTCAACACCATAATCGAAAGCTTGGATCTAAGAGAGATAGAGCTATCTGGTAGGAAATTCACTTGGGCTAATTCTCTGCCTAACCCGACATATGAGAAGCTGGACCGTGTTCTTGCTAGTATCGAATGGGAACAAAAGTTCCCGCTCGTAATAGTCCAGGCATTATCGCACGGAATTTCGGATCACACCCCGTTATTGGTTGATTCTGGAGAGCCATCCCACATGGGGAATAAGAATATATTTTCTTTCGAGCTATCCTGGTTTGATAGGGAAGGGTTCTTTGAGATGGTTGCTCGAGAATGGGCGAAAGAGTTAGGAGGAAGGTCTCCTATCGAGAGATGGCAGAATAAGATCAGGCATTTGCGAAGTTTCCTGCATGGCTGGGCTAAACATATGCATGGGATTTATAAGGCTGAGAAGGAAAGACTCCTTTTACTTATACAGTCCCTTGACTTAAAAGCCGAATCCACTATTTTAGATACCAGGGAGTTGGAAGCTAAGGTAGAGGCGGAGTTAAGGCTGAAAGATCTCCTTCGGGAGGAGGAATTGAAGTGGGCTTTGCGAGCTAAGGTTCGCAAGATCGTCCAAGGGGATGATAACACTCGGTTTTTCCATATGATTGCCAATGGCAAGCACCACAAGAAGAGGATATTTCAGCTTGAGCAAGAAGAGGGGACGATTGTAGGTCAAGAGAATCTGAAAAATTACATTACGAATTACTATAAGCAGCTGTTTGGGCCGCCGGAAGATAACCATGTGTCTTTAGATGAGATCAGAATTGAGGATATACCTCAACTTGCGCTCGACGAGAATGGAATCTTGAATGCCCCTTTTACAGAGAAAGAGGTGTTTGATGCTATTTCACAAATGAAGAACAATAAGGTTCACGGGCCGGATGGCTTCCCGGGGAGTTTTATAAACGATGTTGGCATATTATCAAGGGGGACTTACTCCCGATGTTCGATGATCTTTTCTCTGGACAACTTCAGTTGTTTCAACTTAATTTTGGAACGATTACCTTACTTCCCAAGAAGACAGAGGCTGTTCGTGTTGAGCAGTTCAGGCCCATCTGTCTTCTTAACGTAAGTTTCAAAATTTTCACCAAGGTCGGGACTAATAGGCTTACGCAAATTGCGCACTCTGTTGTGCAGCCGTCCCAAACTGCTTTCATGCCAGATAGAAACATCCTGGAAGGGGTTGTCGTTCTGCATGAAACACTCCATGAAATCCACTCAAAAGAACTTGATGTAGTAGTTTTCAAAGTGGACTTTGAAAAGGCATACGACAAGGTCAAATGGCCATTCCTTCAACAAGCTTTGCGTATGAAAGGTTTTGATCAGGCCTGGAGAAACCAGGTAGACTCTTTCATGCAAAAAGGGAGTGTTGGAATTAAAGTGAATGATGACATAGGTCACTACTTTCAAACACACAAAGGCCTGAGGCAAGGGGATCCGATGTCTCCTGTACTCTTTAACATAGTGGCCGATATGTTGGCAATTCTCATAGGAAGGGTCAAGGATGCAGGTCAGGTCGGTGGCCTCGTCCCACACTTAGTAGAAGGAGGTGTATCCATTCTACAGTATGCCGATGATACCATCATTTTCATGGAGCACGACTTGGCGAAAGCCCGCAACATGAAGCTCGTGTTATGCTTGTTCGAACAATTGTCCGGATTAAAGATTAACTTCCACAAGAGCGAGTTGTTCTGTTTCGGAAGAGCTAATGATGAGCAAGATGCGTACAGGCAACTGTTTGGATGTGAATTGGGGGCTTTACCGTTTACGTATTTAGGTATACCTATTCACCATCGTAAGCTTACCAACAAAGAATGGAAGTGCATTGAGGATCGTTTCGAGAAGAAATTGAGCTGCTGGAAAGGCAAGCTGATGTCATATGGAGGAAGATTAATTCTTATTAATTCGGTCCTCACGAGTATGCCCATGTTTCTTCTCTTATTTTTTGAGGTACCGGTGGGAGTCCGGAAGAGACTAGATTTCTATCGTTCACGTTTCTTTTGGCAGAGTGATGATGTTAAGCGAAAATACAGACTTGCTAAATGGGACATCATCTGTAGACCGAAAGACCAAGGGGGTCTTGGTATTGAGAATCTGGAAGTGAAAAACAGATGTCTCCTTAGCAAGTGGCTGTTTAAGCTTTCTGTCGAGACGGGGGCTACTTGGGCGCAGATCTTGCGGAACAAGTACCTTCACTCCAGAACCTTGTCCCAGGTGACAGTGAGACCGACTGACTCGCCTTTTTGGAAATGATTGATGAGAGTTAAATCACTCTTTTTCAACAGGACTCGTTTCGTAGTGGGAAACGGTACTGCTACGAGGTTTTGGGAGGATACATGGCTAGGGGAGACGCCCCTCGCACTCCAATATCCTTCCTTGTATAACATTGTTCAGCGTAGAGATGCCAACGTTGCAACAGTGATGCAGTCCGTTCCGCTTAACATCCAGTTTCGGAGGACGCTAGTGGGGACCCGTTGGGAAGCTTGGCTCCATCTCGTTAGAAGATTGATGGATGTTCGGCTGTCTCAACAGCCCGATCAGTTGTGCTGGAAATTATCTAAGAATGGCGAATTTTCGGTTAAATCCAGGTATTTGGATGTTATCAACTCTACTGTGATTCCTAGATCGAAACATGTTTGGAAAGTCAAAGTTCCTTTAAAGATCAAAGTGTTTATGTGGTTTGTGCATAAACAAATTATCTTAACGAAGGATAACTTAGCAAAACGCAATTGGACAGGATCTACCAGATGTAGTTTCTGCGACCAACACGAATCAATCAAACATCTCTTTCTAGATTGTCGCTTAGCAAAAAATTTGTGGCGGTCGGTACATTGCTTTTAACATTACACCACCGAATTCCATCAATTCGTTATTGGACGTGGCTTGATGGGATAACTTTTGATATCGCGAGACATATTCGTGTAGGAGTGTGTGCTTTATTATGGGCAATCTGGAATTGCAGAAATGATTTGGTTTTTAACAGAGCAACAAATATTCATTTTTTGCAGGTTATATTCAGAGCCACTGCGCTGATCCGTATGTGGTCGCTACTCACTCCGACGGAGGCCAGGGAGCATTTGGTTACTGCGTCTACCCGATGGGAGATGGTAGCTCGGGATATTTTCAACCGGTTTGGATGGCGGTCATGTAATAGGATAGACGTATAGTGCTCTTATCCTTCTTTGCCAGCCGGTTGTGGCTTTTTCTTTTCAGCTTTGGTGAAGCATTTTCCTATTTCATTTCAGACTTGGAGACCTCTGTTGGATATTTTGTTTTTTAATAACATTAGCCGTATGCATCGTTCAGATGCAGAGGCTGTGGCTTACCCCTTTTCGGAAAAAAAGGAACGGAAGGAGTGCATCATATGGATGTTCTTCGTCATCCGTCGTGGAGATAGGCTGGATGGCGACGTGGAACCGAAAAGGGCGGCCTCCTCCACAACGTGGCACCTCTCATGCACGCAAAGGACACGTGTGCGCGCCTGGAAAGCGTACGTGTCGCTCGGGCCTCTTCGCGGGATGATGGTGTTGTGCTAGTCGGCCGCAGCTCATTTGCGCGCGCCCTACTGGCCGGCACCACCAAAAGCAAATGAAACCGCTTTTGGATTAGTTAATTGCGAATTACTAGGATTCAGGTTGGATTTTGACAGGGAAATCAACGCCGCGATCTTTACTACTAGTAGTGTAGTCTGGTGGTGCAGAGCTTGTGCGAGGAGCAGATCATCGTGCCCATGGAGACCCAGCAGGAGCCGACCAAAGCCGGCGCGGTGGTGGCGCCGCCGGGCGTCGCCGGTGAGCCGGCCGGCAGCGGTGGCAGAGTTCTCGAGAGTAAGATCTGTTCTTTCTTGAACCTTTGTGCGATGCTGACTCTAATCGATCGATCCGTCTTGCTCCCTGCTGCAGATGGACCTCCGGCGCCAACAGCAGCACAGCAAGGACCTGCAGCCCCTCCGGGTTCAGCAACCGACAGAGGTACGTACACCATACAGTGTCCATCAGCTGCTTCAAGTTTCGGCGAATTTGATTGCAGTTTTTTTTATGGTATGAATGCAAAAACGCACGAAATGAATGAATTCTCGCACAGACGCGGTGCTGGCGAAGGTGGAGATGGAGAGGAAGCTGTCGATGGTGAAGGCGTGGGAGGAGAACCACAAGAGCAAGGCCGACAACAGGTGCATGCCTCCACTCAACTCAGCTTAACTGAACTTTGCACGACAGAGTTCTCTACTGCATCTTTGGTAATTCGATTCTACGTGTGATTCTTAACCGGCCAAAATATATGGTTCAGGGCTGAGCAGAGGATGTCGTCCATCATGTCGTGGGAGAACACCAAGAAGGCGGCTGTCCAAGCCAAGCTCCGAACACGGGAGGTATGTCTCTCAACTCTGAAACTCTGTCCCCCGCAAAAAAAAAAAAAAAACTCTGAAACTCTGAATCGGGCCTTACTTCCGGGCACTTGAGTTAGCTGCGAAGTTCAGCCTGTTCTATACACCACAGGCCAGTTGACGATAATGCTCCTCAAATATTCCATTTGCAGGAGAAGCTGGAGAAGAAGAAGGCGGAGTACGCGGAGAAGATGAGGAACCGGGTCGCGATGATCCACAAGGAGGCGGAGGAGCAGCGGGCCCTCGTGGAGGCGAGGCGGCAGGAGGAGATGATCAAGTGCCAGGAGATGGCCGCCAAGCACCGGTCACAAGGGACTACGCCCAAGAAGAAATTCCTCGGTTGTTTTGGATGAGCAGCCAGCCAGCCAGCCACTGAAACATAATCATAGTGAAAGTTGTGAAGTAGCTTAGGTAAAAGAGGTGCTCTCTCTACTGCTCTTGCTCTCTTCTTTTGGAACATCGATCATAAGCTTGGATCGTGCACTGAATGTCTGATGCACATACATAATGTTGTTGCGCTTGTTCTGTTTCGGTTTGTGGGATGTGATGTAAGCTGTGTAAGTAAACAAACGGTACTCAGATTTGAGAAAATGTCAAGAAATGTTTCCTAAGAATGTCACTCTGGTTCTTGTTATTCAGAGATGTTCCCTTCTTTTTAGTGCCTTCAGACAAGATCGCAGGCAGGCAGGCAGGTTTAGACTTCACGAATTGTCGGCTCTCGCCACACTTTGGTAGAGTTCTTTTTGTCTTTTTGAGACAACACGCTGCCCGGTCCTTTTCTTTTTTGACGCAACACACTGCCCGGTCCTGGGGCAGGCCGAGCGGGGCGGCGGCCCCGGACCGCCCGAAACCAAGGGGCCCATCCCGTACTACACTTAATTCTGAAGGCCCATGCATATTAAAAAACTAGAAGGAGGCCCAGGCTCATGTTTGACTCGCATAGAGAGATGCTGGAGCGCGCAGTTTCTATATGGCGGGAGCAACTAGTTAATAAGCGCTTTTTTGGAGCCTCGCAACGATCAGCGTCATTTGGCGCGCTCTTAGCCATTCGTCACGTGTTGCGCTCTGGGCGCTCTCTCCGAATTTTGTTTTTTTATTTTTCTGCACGTGTTTTCGGTTTTTAAACGATTATTTTGGGTTTTTTCGATGTTTTTGTTTTCCATCGGTCTTTCTCAGCTTTTCAATCAAAAAATATTGAAAAAAAACTTTTATACGTGAAAAAGTGAGTTTTTTTCTTTTCGCGAGAGTCACGGTTTTGCTTTCGCGAGTTATGGCCGTGCCTCTTCAAAAACGGAAAAAACACATTCTTTGTTTTTTTTTCTTTCGCGAGAGTCACGGTTTTGCTTCCGTAAGAGGCACGGTTTGCTTTCGCGAAAGTCACAGCCGTGCCTCTCGAAAACAAAAAAACGCGTTTTTGTTTTTTTTTCTTTCGCGAGAGTTACGGTTTTGCTTCCGCGAGAGGCACGGTTGTGCTTTCGCGAGAGTCACGGCCGTGCCTCTCGGAAAGGAAAAAACGCATTTTCTGTTTTTTTCCTTTCGTGAGAGTCACGGTTTTGCTTCCGCAAGAGGTATGGTTGTGCTTTCACGAGAGTCATAGCCGTGCCTCCTCGAAAACGAAAAAAAACGTATTTTCTCTTTCTTTTTTCCTTCTACGAGAGTCACGGTTTTGCTTTCGCGAGAGGCACGGTTGTGATTTCACGAGAGGCACGGACGTGCCTCTTTCGGAAAGGAAAACCCGTGCTCCCGGTTCGGTTTTTTCGTCCTATTTTTTTTGTCCGTTTTTTTGTGAAAAAATATTCGTCAAAACCTATCAACACGAGATCTAGTTTTGAAGATCTCGACGCGAGGAATCAAACGGTGAAAGCGGTTCAAGATTTGAACGCACGGTTTGAGAGATAAAACGTTTTGAATAAACGGGTTTACGAAAAAAGGAAAAACTCCCTGGTTGCGACAAGTAGCGTGCTGCATGTGCACCACTTGTTGCAACCAGGGAGATTGGAGTTATCTTTGTAACAAGGACTCCTCAATTAGTGATTTCGCTATATGGTGCGTACCGCGCCGGGCAGCATCGTAGCGCATACCCCTTCACGCATGCTACTGTTTCAATGGGCCGGCCCATTTCGGGTTTTCCCACACAACCGGTTTTGGGAAACCTTCCCTCAACCGGGTTTTTTCTCTTTTTTCTTTCTTTTCCTTTTTTGATCTTTTTTCTGTTTTCTTTTTATTTTTTTATTTTTTCTGTTATTCTATTTTTCATTTTTATTTTTGTTTTTGATTTACGTAAATCTTCTAAATTCGTATTTATTTCGTGATTTTTTTTTCAAATATTAACATTTTTCTGGTAAATATGGTTTTGTTTTTACAAATTTGTGAACACTCTGTTAAATCATGTATATTTTTTTGAAACCATGAACATATTTTTATAAATTTCGAACAATTTTTCAAAATCGTGAACATTTTTTAGAACTTTATGTACATTCTCTTAAATGATGAACATGTTTTAAAATTCGTGAACATTTTTTTTGAACTTATGAACATTTTTTTGAATCATGAACAATTTTTAAATTCAAGACAATTTTTTGAAATCATGAACATTTTTTATAAATTTTTGAAAAGAATTCGAATTCATGAACCATTTTTTAGAATCATGAACAATTTTTGAATCATGAATATTTTTTGAATCATGGACATTTTTAAATTCTAGACAACTTTTTGAAATGATGAACATTTTTTACAAATTCTTGAAAACAATTCAATTTCACGAACATTTTTTGAAATCATGAGCATTTTTACAAATTTTATGAACATTTTTCAATTTTGCAAACATTTTTTGAAATCATTAACATTTTTTAAATTTGTGAACATTGTTTCCCAAATTAATGAACAATTTTTGAATTACCGAGCATCTTTTTTAAATCATGAATATATTTTTAAAAATTATGATTATTTTATTCAAAATTAGCAACTTTTCTGAAATTTAGAACCTATTTGATATCCTGAATTATTGAAAAAAAGAAAATAAGAAAAAGAAAACAGGTCATGCGCAAAAAAAAAACAGGCGGCATCCCGGCCGCACATGGGCCGGCCGAGAAGGGGAGCGGGGGGTGCGCGCCCGCTTCCTTCGCAGCGCGTGCTGCGCCGTACAGGAGGCCTCGCTGGAGCGTACACACCAGGACGCATCGCCTTGGCTAAAGAAAAGAAAAAAACAGGAGGCATCGCGGCATCCTCAATTCGACTTCTACTGGAGTCCAGGATGTCTGCGTGTTCGTCTTTCTTCCTCCCAACAAGCAGCGATCTTTGCATTTCTGATTCTATACTTGTCCAACGGTTTTTTTCGATTGGTACTACTAAGGCCCTGTTTGGCTACAGGGACTAGACTAGAAAAATTCTTTTTTAGTCCCTATGTAACTAAACAGGAGGGATTTTTTTTAAGGGACTAGAAAAAGACTCTACTAAAGGGTCTTTTTTCTATAGTCCCTGGGACTAAAAAAAGTCTAGTCCTTTGCAACCAAACACCCCTAACTTTTTCTCCCATGAAAGAGCATGCACTTCAATTCGCAAGATCTGTCTCACCTCCTCATATGATCAGTTTGTCTGTCATATTCAGCTCAGTGGACAATTCCAAGTCTAGGCTGCAATCTCAAAGGTCCATCACTGTAGGAGTATTTCTGAGATCTCATCTAACGATTCATCATTTTCTGCGATGAATGAATATGCCTCCCTGCTGATACGTACTTACTCAAACCTAGCGTCCCTAGCTAGAAAACTGCGTGCTGAATCCTTCAGATAGAGATACTAGCTAGTGCATATGTGAGATTGTGAGGTGCCTGCTCCATTGTGTTTATGCTTAATTTGGTGACATGTGAGAAAGATAAAAGGCAAGAAACCGTGCTGTGTGTGTACACATTTGTTTGTTCGTGCATGTGTCTTCCCCCGAAGTGGCATGTTAATTGTTGTTGGTTCTATACAACGTAGGATTAAAAATTTCATTTACTTATCCTTCTTTAGCCCTTCTTGGTTAGTTATATCTTCTTCAGCAATTTGCAAGCTCCGGCCAACTGCTTAGTACTAGTTTTCCTGAACTAAACACTTGATGAGCTCTTCTTGTTCTCTCAATGATTTGGATGACATTAATATATGCTTACGGTCTTTTACAGTTATAAATATATATTCTTCCTATATAGCACCAATGCCTTCTTTCTCTGTGTGGCATACACATTCGCTGAATCCTGGCAAAAGCAACGACGGCTACAGCAAGTTGCAGCATGTTCGCACTTGCTCCATCATGTGCATTTACACTAGGATGACACAGGCATAATTCAACCATGCATCAACACATGAACATGGGAACACATGAACACTTTTACACAATGACAAGATTAACTTCCGACAAAGACTGCAGAGGCCGGGGGTCATCCTCCTTTTCTAAAAAAACTTCCGACAAAGACTAAATATATTTTAAGCTTCTATTATCTAAAAAAATACACATTTATTCTCAACTTGGCTATGAACTAAAATTCAGTTAAGAGGTCAACAGACAATCAGATCAGTGCCAGTGCATCCGAAACAGCCAGCCATTCAAGTCTCCTTTGCATGTGCACACGCAGAGAAAGACCGCTCAAGGATGAAAGGAATCAATAGAAAATTATGATGCCGGAAAAGATTCCTATACGGTGCAATCCTATGAATCAAGCGACCGATGTAGAAAAAACTCCTAAGAATTCAAATCCTATGAAAAAATATTCCTTGAATAAAAAAGGCTCTTAATAGCATCTACGGCCGGACTTAGCAAATCCAACCACGGGCGCGTCCGCGGGCACTGACAGGGCACTCCTAAAAAAATGCAATTCACATTCGGACACCTCAATTACCATATCTCAAATCCATACAAACTCATGCAACTACGTCATGCACACGCATCGTCCGGCTACTCCATCACACTACACTAAACATGCCATCGGACTACCAAAATTTGGCATGTTTGGCTATGGTGGAGTTCACCCATGGCTGCCTTTGCCCTTCCCGGCGCCCTTGTTGTCCTTCTCGCGGAAGTACCGGTCAAAGACGCAGTGCGGATCGGCCCGGATCTGCTCGTCTCCAGAGCTGTCCTCCTTCTCCTCCTTCGGTGGCAGTCCGGCCATGGCACGGACCGCCCGATTCTGCTCTCGGTCGAGGGCGCACGTGTTCCTCCGCTGCCGTTTCTTCACAATGCGGGCGCTGATGCCTTCCTCCTCTGCGGCTGCCCGCGCCGCCGCCGCCATTTCCGCCGCGATACGGGCCTCGGCGGCCCTTAACCTCTCCTTCCCACGGCGGGGCGCCTGTTCCCGGTGGGACTCATAGTCTGCCCGAACGGTGATGGGAAAGGAGAGGTGTTCCAGCTGCCGGGACCGCGAGGATCTAGCACAAGAGGACCTGAGCACCCGGTGAGCCGACGCTATGGCGTCGTGGCGGACGTATCCGTCCGTCGGTCGGGCGCTGTCCTCCCGGGAGCGGCGGAGTGCAATACGGACTGTCATTGCCTCCTCCAACCCACACGGGATGACACCCCAGTCGACGGATCCAGACTGGTCGGAGTCCGATCCGTTGTCTGCCACGGCGGAGAAGGCCGGAATCCGCCGGAGGTGAGCTCAGTTGGCGAAGGGGGTGGAGTGAAGTGGCTAGGGTTTGCTCCGACGAGCGGATGGGGACGAATATAAGTGGGGTCGGGTGGGCCAGCATGGGCCGTGGCGGGCGTGCCCGGGCGCCCCATATCCGCCACATATTTGGGCTGGATATGGGTGGGTCAAAAATTCGTGACCGATCAGTGACCGGACGGCCCGCCCGGGCGTATGAGGCAGGTTTGAGAGGTACGGCTATAGATGTTCTAATGTCTTACCGTGTGACTCACAATTTGGTGTAGCAACATTGGCGCCGCGTAGGAAATCTTGTGTTTCATGCTTGCACCAAGTATATTGGCATTGACTATGACTTTGCGAGAGAAGGAGTTGCTAAGAACCTTCTAGACATTTGGTTCATTCCTTCTAAGGTCGTGTTAAAAATGGCTTCAGAAAGCAAGGTCATACGAATATAAAAAGGGTTCAAGCACAATCTCAAATCAAGCGAGTTGTAACTGAAAGAGGTTATTATAACATGCTAAAAATAATTGTACTTCTTGATATACATGAGTGATTACTAGTTAGAGATGAAACCGAATTGTATCCTGAATAAGACCAAAGGCTTGTTGATCAAGATTGTAAAAAATTCAAACCATGCAAGCTAGCCTAGGCTAATGCTCTCTCTATTAATAAACAACCACACGACCTCTATGGAGTTGGAACAATTCAACCAAGCACCAAAGTTTATAGTGTCATTCGCAACTTGGACACTGATAACTCACACTTGTTGTATCAACTCTCACCACGAGATTGTATCCATTCAGTACCAACCCATTGAAGGCGGCCTCGATGTCGTTCGACCTTTCCACTGCCACCATTGCTATGGTAACACATCCTGTCCAAGGTGATGTCACTTCGGTGGTCAAAACTTTGCCATGCCTGCTTACATAAGTGAGTCAAAAGTTCCTCATAATAATAAATAAATAATAATAATAACAATCAATTATGAAGTACCCCCTCTGTTTCATATTAATTATTAGGGATTTTTACATCTGTGCCCCTGGTTCCTTAACTCTACTCTCATTCATTCCCACGCTCTTAACTTTTGCTCACTTTTCCCCACTCCTTTGTCTGAAACCCTCATAAATGGTCACAACGGAGGATGCCGTCGGGTCAAACCATTGACCTTAACTCTGACGAGTGGGGTCGCATTAAGACACGTCAGATGAGCTTGTCTGAGGGATCCCCTTGTCTGAACCTCGAGCAACTTCAGCAGCACGCCGCTCTGCCCCCTCCATCGCCGTCATGCCCTCCATCCACTAACCCCATTTCGCCTCCGCCGCCGTCGTGCCCTCCGCCAGATCTACCCCCACATCCCCCTCAGGACTAGGCAACAATGTCAGGGGAGCAGGTTCTCAAGCCCATCAACCGTGGAGAGGATTGGGTCGAATCGGCGGCGGATAATTCATGGATTACACTTGGGTAAGCGTCGTTTCCCTTCTAACATATTTGCTGATTCATACATTCAGCCCTATTTGACAGCTAGTCGCGTGAATCGATCAAATTTTGCTGAATTGTTCCCGGCCTAACTGTAACTTCTCCTTATTTGAATCGAGTAGGATTCACTAGTAGAAAAGGGGGCAATGGTCCAGGCTGGGTCAGCCCATTAGTCCCGGTTCAGTCTAGAACCGGGACCAATGGGGGCATTGGACCCGGTTCGTGAGCCTAGGGGGCTGGCCGGGCCACGTGGGCCATTGGTCCCGGTTCGTCTGGACCTTTTGGTCCCGGTTGGTGGGACGAACCGGGACCAATGGGCCTCGCTCCTGGCCCACCACCATCGGTCCCGGTTGGTGGCTTGAACCGGGACCAAAGGCTACCCTTTAGTCCCGGTTCATGCCACCAACCGGGACCAATGGGGTGCCTATATATACCCTCGCCCGCGAGCAGAGCACTCCAGTGCTCTGTTTTTCTCTGGCCGGCGAGGGGAGGGGTTTGTGGTGCTCTAGCTCACCTCCTATGCACATGAGGTGTTCGATGAAATGCCCGAGCCACAGTAGTTAAGCTTTCTCCTCTCGAAGCTCGACCTCAAAGCTCCATTTTCCTCGAGATTTGTCTAGATTTAGCGGTCCTTCACGCCCCACCCCCGTCTTCACCGCCGTCGACCACCCGTGCCGATCTCATCACCGACACCACCGTGGTGAGCCTCTTGTTCTTATCTTCTTTCTGAAAGGAAAAATATTGTTACTTGTATGTTAAGATAGATACTTTTATAATTTTCTTACTTTTATTATTGCATCTTATATAGTGCGATGGTTTTGGTATCCGCCCCCGTCGGCCCTCGTCTTGTCTATGATTCGGATGTGGTATATATATTATCTTTATAACTATTGGTTCATTTATTGTTTATGAAAATTATGCGGACCAACGTGACATAGATTTTATTTATCTAGGATGTATGTGAACCGGAAATTCCAACCGACCCTATTGTCGAGAGGTTAAATTTAGTTGAAGAAGAAAACAATTTCTTGAAGGAAAAAATAAAACAAATTGAGGAGGAGAATATGATATTGGAGTTGCATGTTGCGGATGTCGTCGATGATCACAAGATCAAGATGGATGCAATGCGCTTGCAGATTAGAAAGATTAGAAAATATGCCATTCATACCAAGGCTTGGTATCATTATGCCGTTGGATCAATTGTTACCTTGGTTGTGATTATGATCGCCTTTGTTTTTGCATTAAAATGTTTTACATAGTTTCAATGTATGGTTTAATTAATTAGATGCTCTGGAGAGCTATATGTTGTTAGATGAGAACTATGTATGTACTTTGGTTTTAATGTGATGATGAACTTCTATTAATTTGGACACTTAATTATATATAATGCACGCAGATGAACCGGCAATGGATGTACGGTGACATACACACCTCCGAGTACATTAAGGGCGTGCATGAGTTTCTCGATGCGGCTGAGGCAAACAAGCAGAATGGTTTTATGTGTTGTCCATGCCCTGATTGTGGAAATACGAAGTCTTACTCTGACCGGAAAATCCTTCACACTGATGGGTTTCGTAGTAATTTCAAAAATTTCCTACGCTCATGCAAGATCATGGTGATGCATAGCAACGAGAGGGGAGAGTATGATCTACGTACCTTGTAGATCGACAACGGAAGCGTTTGGTTGATGTAGTCGTACGTCTCCACGGCCCGACCGATCAAGCACTGAAACTACGGCACCTCTGAGTTCTAGCACACGTTCAGCTCGATGACGATCCCCGGACTCCGATCCAGCAAAATGTCGGGGAAGAGTTTCGTCAACACGACGGCGTGGTGACGATCTTGATGTACTACTACAGCAGGGCTTCGCCTAAGCACTGCTACAATATTATCGAGGACTATGGTGGAAGGGGGCACCACACACGGCTAAGAATATGATCACGTGGATCAACTTGTTGTTTCTCTGGGGTGCCCCTGCCTCCGTATATAAAGGCTCAAGGGGGGGGGGGGTGCGGCCGGCCTAGGAGAGGCGTGCCAGGAGAGTCCTACTCCCTCTGGGAGTAGGATTCCCCCCCAATCCTAGTTGGAATAGGATTCGCGGAGGGGGGAAAAGAGAGAGAGAGGCCGGCCCCCTCTCCTTGTCCTATTCGGACCAAGGGAGGGGAGGGGCGCGCGGCCCATCTTGGGCTGCCCCTTCTCTTTTCCACTAAGGCCCACTAAGGCCCATATAGCTCCCGGGGGGTTCCGGTAACCTCCTGGTACTCCGGTAAAATCCCGATTTCACCCGGAACACTTCCAATATCCAAACATAGGCTTCCAATATATCAATCTTTATGTCTCGACCATTTCGAGACTCCTCGTCATGTCCGTGATCACATCCGGGACTCCGAACAACCTTCGGTACATCAAAATGCATAAACTCATAATATAACTGTCATCGTAACCTTAAGCGTGCGGACCCCACGGGTTCGAGAACAATGTAGACATGACCAAGACACGTCTCCGGTCAATAACCAATAGCGGGACCTGGATGCCCATATTGGCTCCTACATATTCTACGAAGATCTTTATCGGTCAGACCGCATAACAACATACGTTGTTCCCTTTGTCATCGGTATGTTACTTGCCCGAGATTCGATCGTCGGTATCCTATACCTAGTTCAATCTCGTTACCGGCAAGTCTCTTTACTCGTTCTGTAATACATCATCCCGCAACTAACTCACTAGTTGCAATGCTTGCAAGGCTTAAGTGATGTGCATTACCGAGAGGGCCCAGAGATACCTCTCCGACAATCGGAGTGACAAATCCTAATCTCGAAATATGCCAACCCAACATGTACCTTTGGAGACACCTGTAGAGCTCCTTTATAATCACCCAGTTACGTTGTGACGTTTGGTAGCACACAAAGTGTTCCTCTGGCAAACGGGAGTTGCATAATCTCGTAGTCATAGGAACATGTATAAGTCATGAAGAAAGCAATAGCAACATACTAAACGATCGGGTGCTAAGCTAATGGAATGGGTCATGTCAATCAGATCATTCAACTAATGATGTGATCCTGTTAATCAAATGACAACTCTTTGTCCATGGTTAGGAAACATAACCATCTTTAATTAACAAGCTAGTCTAGTAGAGGCATACTAGTGACACTCTGTTTGTCTATGTATTCACACATGTATTATGTTTCCGGTTAATACAATTCTAGCATGAATAATAAACTTTTATCATGATATAAGGAAATAAATAATAACTTTATTATTGCCTCTAGGGCATATTTCCTTCAGTCTCCCACTTGCACTAGAGTCAATAATCTAGATTACACAGTAATGATTCTAACACCCATGGAGCCTTGGTGCTGATCATGTTTTGCTCGTGGAAGAGGCTTAGTCAATGGGTCTGCAACATTCAGATCCGTATGTATCTTGCAAATCTCTATGTCTCCCACCTGGACTAGATCCCGGATGGAATTGAAGCGTCTCTTGATGTGCTTGGTTCTCTTGTGAAATCTGGATTCCTTTGCCAAGGCAATTGCACCAGTATTGTCACAAAAGATTTTCATTGGACCCGATGCACTAGGTACGACTCCTAGATCGGATATGAACTCCTTCATCCAGACTCCTTCATTTGCTGCTTCCGAAGCAGCTATGTATTCCGCTTCACATGTAGATCCCGCCACGACGCTTTGTTTAGAACTGCACCAACTGACAGCTCCACCGTTTAATGTAAACACGTATCCGGTTTGCGATTTAGAATCGTCCGGATCAGTGTCAAAGCTTGCATCAACGTAACCGTTTACGATGAGCTCTTTGTCACCTCCATATACGAGAAACATATCCTTAGTCCTTTTCAGGTACTTCAGGATGTTTTTGACCGCTGTCCAGTGATCCACTCCTGGATTACTTTGGTACCTCCCTGCCAGACTTATAGCAAGGCACACATCAGGTCTGGTACACAGCATTGCATACATGATAGAGCCTATAGCTGAAGCATAGGGAACATCTTTCATCTTCTCTCTATCTTCTGCAGTGGTCGGGCATTGAGTCTTACTCAACTTCACACCTTGTAACACAGGCAAGAACCCTTTCTTTGCTTGATCCATTTTGAACTTCTTCAAAATCTTGTCAAGGTATGTGCTTTGTGAAAGTCCAATTAAACGTCTCGATCTATCTCTATAGATCTTTATGCCTAATATGTAAGCAGCTTCACCGAGGTCTTTCATTGAAAAACTTTTATTCAAGTATCCCTTTATGCTATCCAGAAATTCTATATCATCTCCGATCAGTAATATGTCATCCACATATAATATCAGAAATGCTACAGAGCTCCCACTCACTTTCTTGTAAATACAGGCTTCTCCAAAAGTCTGTATAAAACCAAATGCTTTGATCACACTATCAAAGCGTTTATTCCAACTCCGAGAGGCTTGCACCAGTCCATAAATGGATCGCTGGAGCTTGCACACTTTGTTAGCTCCCTTTGGATCGACAAAACCTTCTGGTTGCATCATATACAACTCTTCTTCCAGAAACCCATTCAGGAATGCAGTTTTGACATCCATCTGCCAAATTTCATAATCATAAAATGCGGTAATTGCTAACATGATTCGGACAGACTTAAGCATCGCTACGGGTGAGAAGGTCTCATCATAGTCAATCCCTTGAACTTGTCGAAACCCTTTTGCGACAAGTCGAGCTTTGTAGACAGTAATATTAGCGTCGCCGTCAGTCTTCTTCTTGAAGATCCATTTATTCTCAATTGCTTGCCGATCATTGGGCAAGTCAACCAGAGTCCATACTTTGTTCTCATACATGGATCCCATCTCAGATTTCATGGCTTCAAGCCATTTTGCGGAATCTGGGCTCACCCTCGCTTCTTCATAGTTCGTAGGTTCATCATGATCTAGTAGCATGACTTCCAGAACAGGATTACCGTACCACTCTGGTGCGGATCTTACTCTGGTTGATCTACGAGGTTCAGTAGTATCTTGTTCTGAAGTTTCATGATCATTATCATCAGCTTCCTCACTAATTGGTGTAGGTGTCAAAGAAACAGTTTTCTGTGATGCACTACTTTCCAATAAGGGAGCAGGTACAGTTACCTCGTCAAGTTCTACTTTCCTCCCACTCACTTCTTTCGAGAGAAACTCCTTCTCTAGAAAGTTTCCGAATTTAGCAACAAAAGTCTTGCCTTCGGATCTATGATAGAAGGTGTATCCAATAGTCTCCTTTGGATATCCTATGAAGACACATTTCTTCGATTTGGGTTCGAGCTTATCAGGTTGAAGCTTTTTCACATAAGCATCGCAGCCCCAAACTTTTAGAAACGACAACTTTGGTTTCTTGCCAAACCATAGTTCATAAGGTGTCGTCTCAACGAATTTTGATGGTGCCCTATTTAACGTGAATGCGGCCGTCTCCAAAGCATAACCCCAAAACGATAGCGGTAAATCAGTAAGAGACATCATAGATCGCACCATATCTAGTAAAGTACGATTACGACGTTCGGACACACCATTACGCTGTGGTGTTCCGGGTGGCGTGAGTTGCGAAACTATTCCGCATTGTTTCAAATGTACACCAAACTCGTAACTCAAATATTCTCCTCCATGATCAGATCGTAGAAACTTTATTTTCTTGTTACGATGATTTTCAACTTCACTCTAAAATTCTTTGAACTTTTCAAACGTTTCAGACTTATGTTTCATTAAGTAGATATACCCATATCTGCTTAAGTCATCCGTGAAGGTGAGAAAATAACGATATCCGCCACGAGCCTCAATATTCATCGGACCACATACATCTGTATGTATGATTTCCAACAAATCTGTTGCTCTCTCCATAGTACCGGAGAACGGCGTTTTAGTCATCTTGCCCATGAGGCACGGTTCGCAAGTACCAAGTAATTCATAATCAAGTGGTTCCAAAAGTCCATCAGTATGGAGTTTCTTCATGCGCTTTACACCGATATGACCTAAACGGCAGTGCCACAAATAAGTTGCACTATCATTATCAACTCTGCATCTTTTGGTTTCAACATTATGAATATGTGTGTTACTACTATCGAGATTCAATAAGAATAGACCACTCTTCAAGGGTGCATGACCATAAAAGATATTACTCATATAAATAGAACAACCATTATTCTCTGATTTAAATGAATAACCGTCTCGCATCAAACAAGATCCAGATATAATGTTCATGCTTAACACTGGCACCAAATAACAATTATTTAGGTCTAATATTAATCCCGAAGGTAGATGTAGAGGTAGCGTGCCGACCGCGATCACATCGACTTTGGAACCGTTTCCCACGCGCATCGTCACCTCGTCCTTAGCCAATCTTCGCTTAATCCGTAGTCCCTGTTTCGAGTTACAAATATTAGCAACAGAACCAGTATCAAATACCCAGGTGCTACTGCGAGCATTAGTAAGGTACACATCAATAACATGTATATCACATATACCTTTGTTCACCTTGCCATCCTTCTTATCCGCCAAATACTTGGGGCAGTTTCGCTTCCAGTGACCAGTCTGCTTGCAGTAGAAACACTCAGTTTCAGGCTTAGGTCTAGACTTGAGTTTCTTCTCTTGAGCAGCAACTTGTTTGCTGTTCTCCTTGAAGTTCCCCTTCTTCTTCCCTTTGCCCTTTTTCTTGAAACGAGTGGTCTTGTTGACCATCAACACTTGATGCTCCTTTTTGATTTCTACCTCCGCAGCTTTCAGCATTGCGAAGAGCTCGGGAATAGTCTTATTCATCCCTTGCATATTACAGTTCATCACGAAGCTCTTGTAGCTTGGTGGCAGTGATTGGAGAATTCTGTCAATGACACAATCATCTGGAAGATTAACTCCCATCTCAATCAAGTGATTATTATACCCAGACATTTTGAGTATATGCTCACTGACAGAACTGTTCTCCTCCATCTTGCAGCTATAGAACTTATTGGAGACTTCATATCTCTCAATCCGGGCATTTGCTTGAAATATTAACTTCAACTCCTGGAACATCTCATATGCTCCATGACGTTCAAAACGTCGTTGAAGTCCCGGTTCTAAGCCGTAAAGCATGGCACATTAAACTATCGAGTAGTCATCAGCTTTGCTCTGCCAGACGTTCACAACATCTGGTGTTGCTCTAGCAGCAGGCCTGGCACCCAGCGGTGCTTCCAGGACGTAATTCTTCTGTGCAACAATGAGGATAATCCTCAAGTTACGGACCCAGTCCGTGTAATTGCTACCATCATCTTTCAACTTTGCTTTCTCAAGGAACGCATTAAAATTCAACGGAACAACAGCACGGGCCATTTATCTACAATCATATATAAACAAGCAAGATACTATCAGGTACTAAGTTCATGATAAATTTAGGTTCAATTAATCATATTACTTAAAGAACTCCCACTTAGATAGACATCCCTCTAATCCTCTAAGTGATTACGTGATCCAAATCAACTAAACCATGTCCGATCATCACGTGAGATGGAGTAGTTTCATTGGTGAACATCACTATGTTGATCATATCTACTATATGATTCACGCTCGACCTTTCGGTCTCCGTGTTCCGAGGCCATATCTGTATATGCTTGGCTCGTCAAGTATAACCTGAGTATTCCGCGTGTGCAACTGTTTTGCACCCGTTGTATTTGAGCGTAGAACCTATCACACCCGATCATCACGTGGTGTCTCAGCACGAAGAACTTTCGCAACGGTGCATACTCAGGGATAACACTTCTTGATAATTTAGTGAGAGATCATCTTATAATGCTACCGTCAATCAAAGCAAGATAAGATGTATAAAAGATAAACATCACATGCAATCACATAAAAACATGCCCTTGCAAAAACAAGTTAGACGTCCACTACTTTGTTGTTGCATGTTTTACGTGGCTGCTACGGGCTTAAGCAAGAACCAATCTTACCTACGCATCAAAACCAAAACGATAGTTTGTCAAGTTGGTGCTGTTTTAACCTTCGCAAGGACCGGGCGTAGCCACACTCAGTTCAACTAAAGTTGGAGAAACTGTCACCCGCAAGCCACCTATGTGCAAAGCACATCGGGAGAACCGGTCTCGCGTAAGCGTACGCGTAATGTCGGTCCGGGCCGCTTCATCCAACAATACCGCCGAACCAAAGTATGACATGCTGGTAAGCAGTATGACTTATATCGCCCACAACTCACTTGTGTTCTACTCGTGCATATAACATCAACATATAAAACCTAGGCTCGGATGCCACTGATGGGTTTTGTAGTAATTTCAAAAATTTCCTACGCTCATGCAAGATCATGGTGATGCATAGCAACGAGAGGGGAGAGTATGATCTACGTACCTTGTAGATCGACAACGGAAGCGTTTGGTTGATGTAGTCGTACGTCTCCACGGCCCGACCGATCAAGCACCGAAACTACGGCACCTCCGAGTTCTAGCACACGTTCAGCTCGATGACGATCCCCGGACTCCGATCCAGCAAAGTGTCGGGGAAAAGTTCCGTCAGCACGACGGCGTGGTGACGATCTTGATGTACTACTACAGCAGGGCTTCGCCTAAGCACTGCTACAATATTATCGAGGACTATGGTGGAAGGGGGCACCGCACACGGCTAAGAATATGATCACGTGGATCAACTTGTTGTTTCTCTGGGGTGTCCCTTCCTCCGTATATAAAGGCTCAAGGGGGGGGGGTGCGGCCGGCCTAGGAGAGGCGTGGCAGGAGAGTCCTACTCCCTTTGGGAGTAGGATTCCCCCCAATCCTAGTTGGAATAGGATTCGCGGAGGGGGGAAAAGAGAGAGAGAGGCCGGCCCCCTCTCCTTGTCCTATTCGGACCAAGGGAGGGGAGGGGCGCGCGGCCCATCTTGGGCTGCCCCTTCTCTTTTCCACTAAGGCCCACTAAGGCCCATATAGCTCCCAGGGGGTTCCGGTAACCTCCCGATACTCCGGTAAAATCCCGATTTCACCCGGAACACTTCCGATATCCAAACATAGGCTTCCAATATATCAATATTTATGTCTCGACCATTTCGAGACTCCTCGTCATGTTCGTGATCACATCCGGGACTCCGAACAACCTTCAGTACATCAAAATGCATAAACTCATAATATAACTGTCATCGTAACCTTAAGCGTGCGGACCCCACGGGTTCGAGAACAATGTAGACATGACCGAGACACGTCTCCGGTCAATAACCAATAGCGGGACCTGGATGCCCATATTGGCTCCTACATATTCTACGAAGATCTTTATCGGTCAGACCGCATAACAACATACGTTGTTCCCTTTGTCATCGGTATGTTACTTGCCCGAGATTCGATCGTCGGTATCCTATACCTAGTTCAATATCGTTACCGGCAAGTCTCTTTACTCGTTCTGTAATACATCATCCCGCAACTAACTCACTAGTTGCAATGCTTGCAAGGCTTAAGTGATGTGCATTACCGAGAGGGCCCAGAGATACCTCTCCGACAATCGGAGTGACAAATCCTAATCTCGAAATATGCCAACCCAACATGTACCTTTGGAGACACCTGTAGAGCTCCTTTATAATCACCCAGTTACGTTGTGACGTTTGGTAGCACACAAAGTGTTCCTCTGGCAAACGGGAGTTGCATAATCTCATAGTCATAGGAACATGTATAAGTCATGAAGAAAGCAATAGCAACATACTAAACGATCGGGTGCTAAGCTAATGGAATGGGTCATGTCAATCAGATCATTCAACTAATGATGTGATCCTGTTAATCAAATGACAACTCTTTGTCCATGGTTAGGAAACATAACCATCTTTAATTAACAAGCTAGTCTAGTAGAGGCATACTAGTGACACCTTGTTTGTCTATGTATTCACACATGTATTATGTTTCCGGTTAATACAATTCTAGCATGAATAATAAACTTTTATCATGATATAAGGAAATAAATAATAACTTTATTATTGCCTCTAGGGCATATTTCCTTCACACACCCACCTGCTTTACAAGGGTTTCATGCCACACTATAATGTTTGGACGAGGCACGGAGAAATAGGGGTTATGATGGAAGACGACGAAGAAGAAGAGTACGATGACAACTATGTGCCCCCTGAATACCGTGATGCTGCAACGGGGGGAGCTGGTGAAGATCAAGAGGAACCAGACGATGTGCCCAATGATGCTGCAACGGGTGAAGCTGCTGAAGATCAAGAGGAACCAGACGATGTGCCCGATGATGATGATCTCCGCCGGGTCATTGTCGATTCTAGGACGCAATGCGAAAGTCAAAAGGAGAAGCTGAAGTTCGATCGCATGTTAGAGGATCACAAAAAAGGTTGTACCCCAATTGCGAAGATGGCAACACAAAGCTCGGTACCGTACTGGAATTGCTGCAGTGGAAGGCAGAGAATGCTGTGCCTGACAAAGGATTTGAGAAGCTACTGAAAATATTGAAGAAGAAGCTTCCAAAGGATAACGAATTGCCCGACAGTACATATGCAGCAAAGGTCGTATGCCCTCTAGGATTGGAGGTGGAGAAGATACATGCATGCCCTAATGACTGCATCCTATACCGCGGTGCATACAAGGATCTAAACGCATGCCCGGTATGCGGTGCGTTGTGGTATAAGATCAGACGAGACGACCCTGGTGATGTTCACGGCGAGCCCCACAGAAAGTGGGTTCCTACGAAGGTGATGTGGTATGCTCCTATAATACCACGGTTGAAACGTCTGTTCAAAAACAGAAAGCATGCCAAGTTGATGCGATGGCACAGTGAGGACCGTAAGAAAGACGGGAAGTTGAGAGCACCCGCTGACGGGTCGCAGTGGAGAAAAATCGAGAGAAAGTACTGGGATGAGTTTGCAAAGGACCCAAGGAACGTATGGTTTGCTTTAAGCGCGGATGGCATTAATCCTTTCGGGGAGCAGAGCAGCAATCACAGAACCTGGCCTGTGACTCTATGCATGTATAACCTTCCTCCTTGGATGTGCATGAAGCGGAAGTTCATTATGATGCCAGTTCTCATACAAGGCCCTAAGCAACCCGGCAACGACATTGATGTGTACCTAAGACCATTAGTTGAAGAACTTTTACAACTATGGAATGGAAACGGTGTACGTACGTGGGATGAGCACAGACAAGAGGAATTTAACCTAAAGGCGTTGCTGTTCGTGACCATCAACGATTGGCCCGCTCTCAGTAACCTTTCAGGACAGACAAACAAAGGATACCACGCATGCACACACTGTTTAGATGACACTGAAAGTATATACCTGGACAAATGCAGGAAGAATGTGTACCTGGGCCATCGTCGATTTCTTCCGACCAACCATCAATGTCGAAAGAAAGGCAAGCATTTCAATGGCGAGGCAGATCACCGGAAGAAGCCCGCCATGCGTACCGGTGATCACGTACTTGCTATGGTCAATGATTTACATGTAATCTTTGGAAAGGGTCCCGACACACTAGCTGTTCCGAATGACGCTGAGGGGCACGCACAATGTGGAAGAAGAAATCTATATTTTGGGACCTACCCTACTGGAAAGACCTAGAGGTCCGCTCTTCAATCGACGTGATGCACGTGACGAAGAACCTTTGCATGAACCTGCTAGGCTTCTTGGGCGTGTATGGAAAGACAAAAGATACACCTGAGGCACGGGAGGACCTGCAATGTTTGCACGAAAAAGATGGCATGCCTCGGAAGCAGTATGAAGGTCCTGCCAGCTACGCTCTTACGAAAGAAGTGAAAGAAATCTTCTTTGAATGCCTGCTCAGTATGAAGGTCCCGACTGGCTTCTCGTCGAATATAAAGGGAATAATAAATATCCCAGAGAAAAAGTTCCAGAACCTAAAGTCTCATGACTGCCACGTGATTATGACGCAACTGCTTCCGGTTGCATTGAGGGGGCTTCTACCAGAAAACGTCCGATTAGCCATTGTGAAGCTATGCGCATTCCTCAATGCAATCTCTCAGAAGGTGATCGATCCAGAAATCATACCAAGGCTAAGGATTGATGTGGCGCAATGTCTTTTCTGTTTCGAGCTGGTGTTCCCACCATCCTTCTTCAATATCATGACGCATGTCCTAGTTCATCTAGTCGACGAGATTGTCATTCTGGGGCCCGTATTTCTACACAATATGTTCCCCTTTGAGAGGTTCATGGGAGTCCTAAAGAAATATGTCCGTAACCGCACTAGGCCAGAAGGAAGCATCTCCATGGGCCATCAAACAGAGGATGTCATCGGGTTTTGTGTTGACTTCATTCCTGGCCTTAAGAAGATAGGTCTCCCTAAATCGCGGTATGAGGGGAGACTGTCTGGAAAAGGCACGCTAGGAGCGGACTCAATAATATGCAGGGACGGGCATTCTTGGTCTCAAGCACACGACACAGTTCTACAGAACTCTACCTTGGTGACCCCGTATGTCGATGAACACAAGAACAATCTACGCTCCAAACACCCGGAGCAGTGCGACGACTGGATTACATGTGACTTTCAGCAGTTGGTTGGAAGCACGTCTCAGAGGTGACAACACTGTTTGTGATGAGTTGTACTTGTTGTCCAGGGGACCATCTTTGACTGTATTGATTTACAAAGGATACGATATAAATGGGAATACATTTTACACGATTGACCAAGATCAAAAGAGCACCAACCAAAACAGCGGTGTCCGCTTTGATGCAACAACCAAGAAGGGAAAGGACACATATTATGGTTACATAGTGGACATATGGGAACTTGACTACGGACAAGATTTTAAGGCCCCTTTGTGTAAGTGCAAATGGGTCAATCTGTCAGGAGGCGGGGTACATGTAGACCCACAGTACGGAATGACAACAGTCGATCTGAAAAATCTTGGGTACACTGACGAACCGTTCGTCCTAGCCAATGATGTGGCACAGGTTATCTATGTGAAGGACATGTCTACCAGACCGAGAAAAAGAAAAGATAAGGAAACGAATACATCATACGATGAGCCAAAGCGCCACATAGTTCTTTCAAGAAAAAGGACATCCTGGGAGTGGAGGGCAAGACAGACATGTCTGAAGATTATGAAAAGTTTCATGAAATTCCTCCCTTCAATGTCAAGGCTGACCCAAGCATCCTGATAAACGATGAAGATTATCCATGGTTATGGTGCAATAAGCAAATGACACAAGCGAAGAAAAAGTGAAGACTTTCTCCCGCAACTATTATGATGATACCATGCCAAATTTGTAACAGACGAGTATGCTATGCCAACTTTTTCAGAGTTCATTTGAAAACTATGAAGTTAGGTCGAATTTTCTCTATAGGTGCATCGTTCATTTTTTTAGTAAAGTTAATCACAAACTTGTGATTCACACAAATTTCAAAGAATTCAAAATTTAACTATTCAAATTTGAAAACTAATGGCACTAACAGAAAGTTTATATTTTTTCTAAAACTAATGGCACTAACAGAAAGTTTATAATTTTGCTGACCTAAAAGCAAAAAGAATTAAAAAATAAAGCAAGAAACAAAATAAAATAAATAAAGCAACAAAGAAAACAAAAAAAACTAAAAAAGTGTTTTCAAATTTGAAAACTAATGGCAATAACAGAAAGTTTATAATTTTTCTAAAACTAAAAGCAAAAAGAATTAAAAAATAAAGCAAAAAACAAAAGGAAATAAATAATGCAGAAAACAAAACAAAAAAACTGAAAAAATAGGGCTCGCCCCTGGCCCATGACCATTAGTCCCGGTTTGTGCCACAAACCGGGACTAAAGGGTTGGCCCTCGTTGCACCCAGAGTTTAGTCCCACCTCGCCAACCGAAGGGCGCCCACACCTGTTTATAAGCCTGTCCCTCTCTGCGTTGTTGATCTCCTCTCAAAGTGAAAATAGATGCACCTATAGAGGAAATTGGACCTAAATTCATAATGAATTTCTCTGAAATTCATAGAAATTGATTATGAATTTAGGTTTAATTTTCTCTATAAGTGCATCTATGTTCACTAACAGAGAAGTTTATAATTTTTGTGACCTAAAAGAAAAAAGAAATCACTAAAAAACTATAAGTATTTAGTTCTAAGTAGAAATGAAAAAATAAATAGCAAAAAAGAAAAAAAATGCCTATAATATTTGTTATGACTAACTAAAATTACCAAATTGAGTAAAACACAGTAATATTAAATAGCAGGAAAAAGATTGACTCAAAAATCAATTTTTATAGTAAAGTTATTCATAAACTAGTGATTCACCCAAATTTAAACTATTCAAATTTTAAAACTAATGGCACTAACAGAAAGCAAAAAGAATTAAAAAATAAAGCAAAAAAAGAAAATAAATAATGTAGAAAACAAAACAAAAAACTGGGAAAAAATTAAATATAGCAACAATAAGTATTTTGTTGTAAGTAGAAACAAAAAAAAACAAAAAAAACAAAAAAAGTGCCACCTACTGGGCACCCACGGCCTGAATACGACTAGAAACCCTACCATGGGCCAGGATTCAGGCCCGCGGGAGGCCCAGTAGGCCCACATGCACACATTGCACGGTTAGGCCCGAAAGCCTGCTTTAGAGAGGAGCTCGAGAGGGAAGGCACCGCACCTTATAAACAGGTGCGGCTCCCTCTCAACTAGCGAGGTGGGACTAAACATTTGGGCGCGGGGTGCCACCAACCGGGACCAATGCCCCCCTTTAGTCCCGGTTGGTGCCACCAACCGGGACCAAAGGCCGCCGCTTCCCGCCCGCGGCCTTTGGTCCCGGTTGGTGGCACCAACCGAGACTAAAGGTGGCATTAGTCCCGGTTGGTTTCACGAACCGGGACCAATTCTCTTGCTATATATACAACACTTAGCAGTTTTCGACCAAATCACCCACTTCTCCCCCGACGCCCCCTGCTCCTCCTTGTCACCGTCGCCACCCGACACCCCTGCTCCTCCTCGTCGCCATCGCCACCAACGCTGTCAGGCTGCTCGCCTTCGCCGTCGCTGCTGCCACCGACGCTGTCAGGATGATCGCCTTCGCCGTCGCCGCCGCCCCCTGTGAGCACAGCCCCTCCTATACCACGCCCCTGTCCTGCGCGGCCGCCGCCCCTGCCCTGCGCGGCTGCCGTGCGCCGCCCCTGCCCTGCGCTGGCGCCGCGCGCCGCCCAGTCGCCCCTGCCCTGCCCCGCTGGCGCCACCGCTGCCGCCATGCCCCTCTGCCCCGTCGGCGCCACCACTTTTTTTTATTAGTTTATTTTTTTTCATATATATATATAATGTATGTGTATGTATGTGGCTATATGTTTTTGTTCATATGTTGCAATATGTTTTTTATTTTTATTAGTTTATTTTTTTGTTCATATGTGATGTATATGTGTATGTGGCTATAATGTATATGTGTATGTGGCTAGAATTTGCTAAATACATATGTTAAAAATGTTTTTTTGTTCATAGAAAGTTTTTTGTTCATATATAGAAAGTTACAATTTTAGAAAAGTTTTATATATGCAAAAGTTACAATTTTAGAAAAAGAAGGATAGGAAAGAAGAAAATAAGAAGAGGAAGGAAAGAAGAAGAGGAGAGGGAAAGAAGAGGAGAAATAAATAAGAAGAAGAAAAAATAAGAAAAAGAAGAGGAGAAGAAGAAAGGAATAGTGGAGAGGAAGAGAAAATAGAATATTCTATTTTCTCTTCCTCTCCACTATTCCTTTCTTCTTCTCCTCTTTTTTTTCTTCTTTTTTTCTTCGATCTTCTCCTCTAGCTATTCCTTTCTTCTTCTCCTCTTTCTTCTTCTTCTTCTTCTTCTTCTTCTTCTTCTTCTTCTTCTTCTTCTTCTTGTTCTTCTTGTTCTTCTTGTTCTTCTTGTTCTTCTTCTTCTTCTTCTTCTTCTTCTTCTTCTTCTTCTTCTTCTTCTTCTTCTTCTTCTTCTTCTTAATTTTTATCGGGAACGAGGGTGTCGAGGATCGCCGAGGGGTCGAGGGTCGGGAACTAGGGTAGAGGGTCGAGGGTCGTTAAGGGGTCAAGGGTCGAGGGTTTCAGGGTCGAGGGTTCGAGGGTTCTATAGGGTCTAGGGATCGAGGGTCGAGGGTTCCAGGGTCGTCTAGGGGTCGAGGGTTCCAGGGTCGTCGAGGGTTTGAGGGGTCGAGGATCGCCGAGGGGTCGAGAGAGGTTTCCTATTGTCAAAGTATTGAAGAAATCCATGGCTTCATCATTAGCCGGAAGTAACCAGGGCATGATGGTACGAAGTCCTCCAAAGTTATCTGGAATGGAGTCCCGGATAGGATAATTTGCCTTTTTGTACGAATTTCAGCAAAGGCCTTCCAAATAACGATATTTGGAAGGTTCTTGCTGAACTTTGTACCAAAAAGCGAATTATCCTATCTGGGACTCCGTTCCAAAATAACTTTGGAGAGCTTCGTACCATCATGCACCTGTTACTTTCACCTAATGATGAAGACATGGTTTTGTTGAATCCTTTGACACTAGGCAACCTCCCGACCCCTCGGCGATCCTCTCGAACATGAGAGGAATAAGAGGATAAAAAAGAAGAGGAAGAAAAAAAAGAGGAGGAGAAAGAATAGAGGAGTTCTTCTCCTCTATTCTTTCTTCTCCTCTTTTTTTCTTCTTCTTCCTCTTTTTTTTATCGGGAACGAGGGTCGTCGAGGGACATAGATGTAGTGTTGTCGTTGTCGATATACCCCCTCCCGATAGCTTCAACACGTGGGGGGGGTCGATATTACCCCCTCCTTGAAGCGTTCTCGAGGCCACCCCTAACCCTTGAAGCGTTGTCGAGGCCACCCGAAACCCTAGAGAAGCAGCGTCGAGGCCACTAATTTATATGATTCCTTATTGTGATTAGCTAGCTAGATCTACGTTTTCCACTAATATATCCATCTGTCATGTTTGAATAATAATTGCCATGTTGTACATATTTGTAGAAACTATGGACACCGCCCGAGACGAAGCAAAAGAAGCGTTGTTGAGGGACATAATCTCAGAAGGAAGTGATGCCATCTCGTTGTTTCTCAACGACACCGATGGTATGGAAGGAGAGGGTGAAGAAGCTGGCTCCGGTGACCTAATGCCGGTGCAAGAAGGAGAACGTGAGGACGGCTCCGGTGACCCAATGCCGGTGCAAGAAGGAGACCGTGATGACGGCTCCGGTGACCGAACCGAGTCCGGCCAGGTATATATATTAGTTAAGCCTGTGCTGACTAGCTAATTGATGCATTCATTGTTTTGGTATGTACACATATTAATTAAGTCTTTGTTCTTTTTTCTAGCCCTCCGGATCGAGCACAACTGAGGTAAAGAGACGAGGCCCGAAGAAAAAGTTGAGCTCGGATGAAAGGTTTGAGACCATAGCAATCGCGCCCGACGGCCAACCTATTGAACCCATCCGAACAAAGAAGGCATTTGTTGCTCAGTGCGGGGTTCTGGTTAGGGACAAGATCCCGATCAGCAATGGTTTAAGCCGGCTACAGAAGACCCTGAGGTGTCTTACGTCAATGATATGCAGAAAAATGATCTTTGGACTGAGCTGAAGACAAATTTCACCCTACCGCCAGAGGATGATCCGGAGAAGCCAGTTAAAGAGCAATTAATCAAGTCTTTTGCTCTTAAGAGGATGGCAGACCTATTCAGGAGGTTGAAGAAAGACCTAAATAGGTTTGTCGAGAAAAAAGAGACACCAGAATTCAAGGGCATATATGAGAAGATCAGAGATGACTGGCCTGCATTTGTGGCCCACAAGACATCGGAAAAGAGTAAGAAGATGTCAGTGAAAAACAAGAAAAATGCTGCAAAGAAGAATCTTCACTATCGCACGGGGTCAGGTGGCTACCTCGTAGCCCGGCCTAAGTGGGCCAAGGCTGAGAATGATCTGGTTGAAAAAGGGATCGAACCAGAGACAATGAACTAGCCAGACCGTTGCCGGACTTAGTTCTTCGGGGCTGGCGGAACCTTGGACCCTGTAATAGGGAAGTGCATTTGGACGGACGAGCAACTTGACATACCCTTGAAGAAGCTTCGGTACTATATCAATGCAGCGCAAAAAGGGACGTTCCTTCCAGACAGAGAGAACGACGAGCTCACAAAGGCCCTCGGGAATCCTGAGCACCCTGGACGGACATGAGGCACACCAGGCTCCATTCCGTGGAGGGTTGGGTTTCCGGACGCAGGCGGTTACAAAAGCCAGGAGAGGTGGAAGAAAGTGCAGCAGTCCGAACTGCAGGCGCTTAAAGCAAGGGTACTCGGGATAGAGGAATGAGAAGCAAATCGCAGCAAACGAACTACCGAAGCTTCCCCGCCATCTCAGCGGAGAAGCAGCGTGGCTTCCACCTAGCTGCTTTAGTCGGAGCATGTCTTGACGACTCCTGCCAGCTATCCCGTGGATGCTATCACGGAGTCTCAAAATTGCCACCTTATGACACAATGGATTAATATGAAGGTCAAGGCGGCTGTTGGCTCTGTTTATCCTTCTGAACCCGGCGCAACTTTTCACTGCCGGCCGATTCCAGAAGGATATGCTAGGGTGATGGTGGATGAAATAACGGAGGGATTTGAGGAGCTCCCGCTTGACCACCCTACCAGTGAAGGGGAGACTAGGCTGGGTTCTGCTCTGAAGACTCCATGCCTATGGCGGAAGGATCTCATCAACCTTGAGAACTGGACGCCTCCGCCTCCTCCTCCTCCTCCTCCTCCTCTGGCGAGTCAGGGCACTCCGCCTCCTCCACCGCCTCCTCCTCCGATGAGTGACGATCATGGCCCTCGGCCGGCTCCTTCTCCGGTGCGTGGCGGCACTCCGCCTCCTTCTCCGCCTGCGACGGTGCACCCGAGCAGCTAGCCTCCTCCTTCTCTGCCTCGTCAGCAAGGGCGGAAGAGACCCGCCGCCGCTCTGGCAGCTGCTCCGACGTGTCGTAGTCCTTCTCCTCCGCCTCGTAAGCATGTAAAGAAGACAGCCGCTCCATCTGTTCGGCCAGTGTCTAGCAGTACAGCCAGAGGCGGGAGGACATACAGATTCGGTCCTTCTCTGAAGACTCAAGAGAAGTTACCATACGAGAGGACCCCGGAGGAGAACGCGAAGATCGCGTGAACCGAAGCGGATGACTGGTTTCAAGGGTTGAAAGCAAAGAGACATCGACCTCCGGAGGAGAAGGTAGATCTGGTGAAAGTGAAGCGCACTCTGACTGCCCTGGCAAAACCACCCAAGTCTCCACCGAAAGGAAACTATGAGCGCATTATTGCAAAGACATGGGCCGAAGCGGAGCGGTCGGGAAGTACAGTCAGTGATCAAAGGCTGAAAGAACGACGAGCAGCTGGGAAACAAATTGCCCAGCTCGGCGAACAAGCGAAGCAATCGTGCCCCCCCGCTCAAGGTGCCTAGTGACATCGTCGATCCGAGGATGGTGCCCGGTTATAGCAATCTTGACGATTACCTGCCCGACGAAGTACATTATGATCCCATGGAGGTGCAGATCCACAGATACGAGTACAGGAAGCCTCTCGTCAAAGATGAAAAATCTCTATCAACGATGATGCGAAGATTGCATGATTGGTACTTGAAAATCTGCAGAGAGTCTGGGGGGAGGAGTACTTTGTATGCGAGAGTTAAACCGGAGCATGACCTCGTTGGAATTGAACTGTTGCCTATTCCATTTGAGGAGTTCTATCAGTTTTTCAATCAATTGGCCCTCGATAAAACAACGGTCACCTGCTACTGTCTGTAAGTACTACTACTTCTGTCATTAAGTCTCTCTATATAGCTCAGCTCTTTCATTGCATGTATTTATAATTATCCTCACTATATTATGCAGATTGAAGATCGCCGAATTGAAGAAAAGACAAATCGGTGATATTGGGTTCGTTAACACATATCTCATAGATGCAACTGAGGTTGAAAAAAGGCCTGAAGATACCGAGGCCAACTTGCTACGATCATTCAAAAGAAATGAAAACAAAGATATAATACTCTTTCCTTACAACTTCAAGTGAGTGTTACTGTCTTGTGCATATTCGGTTTCCCTTATATATTAGTCCAGGTTATAGTAATGTAATTGATGAGTTATGCATGCGTGCGCAGTTACCACTATATTCTCCTAGAGATTAGGCTTGAGCAGGGAGTAGTAACTGTCTTGGACTCTAGACGAAAAGATCCCCAGGAGTATGCGGACATGACTAAAATCCTCCAGAAGTAAGTTAAATCGATCATTATCCACCATATCAGCAACTTTGTTCATTTTCTGATATCAAGTAATTGTTTTCTTTGTCTGGCAGGGTTTGGAGAAAATTCACCAAAAAAGCTCCGGGACTGCCGAAGGAGCTGCAAATTAGACACCCGAAAGTAAGTACTATAGTAGCATGTTCCGCGCATCTACTAGTGATTCAAGCGCTAGTTTCATCAATACCATTTGGCATTCTTGCTTATCAGTTTGATTGACCTCTATTTCTTGTAAAGTGGTTGTGGCAGGAACAAGGGAATGATTTCTGTGGATACTACGTCTGCGAGTCCATCCGCCACATGACCTGTGAGCGGGGCGGGTACTCTGCCGAACAATATGAAGTGCGTAAATAACAATATTCACAATTTTATTTTATTACCATCATTTGTGTTGAGTTTCCATTCATTCACATATATATGTATTGACCCCCTTCTTCAAATTAGATGTTTCGGATGCGGAATGAACTCCTAGCACCAGATCGCATGCGAGCAATTCAAGAGGAATTGGCGGCATTCTTTCTTGACCACGTGATCGCTGAAGACGGAGAATACTATGTGGACCATGCGTCCATAATTTAGGAGATTATATTTGTAAGAGATAATTATTGTATATATGTAGCCGGTAGTGTCGGACGATAGATATACGAGAACTTGTTGTTCGACCAATCTCTCGGAGAAGGAGAGGTGGTCGATATCACTTCTCTCTGTATGCATATATGTTCATGACGATCTTCTGTTTCCTTCGTTTGCTTACTAGCTAGCTAGCGTGTCTAGTCCTCTCTATACGTATGTATAGTACGTAGCATCGACCAAGCACGGAACATAAGAGAGGACACTTCTCTCTATTAATTAGCTATCTAACACAATATATGAAATACCTAAATTAACCCCCCAAAACCCCCAACCCCCCCCCCCCCCCTTTCAAAAAAAAACAAAAACCCCAGCCAGAGAAATGCTGACGCGTGGAGGCCTATTGGTCCCGGTTGGTGCCACCAACCGGGACCAAAGGCCCTCCTGCCTGGGCTCAGCGCGCAGGCCACGTGGAGGCCCATCTGCCCCGGTTCTGGTTTGAACCGGGACTAAAGGGTGAGGGCATTAGTAACGACCCTTTAGTCCCGGTTCAAGAACCGAGACTAAAGGCCCTTACGAACCGGGACAAAAGGCCGGTTTTCTACTAGTGATTGATCCTGCGCTTGCTTTCCGGCTAGCGGTTAGGATGGAAGTTAGTGTGTTATGCGGTAGAAAACCGCATATGATTACTGGATTTTTCTATCCAAAGGTGTTAGAAACAAGTATGTCGTTCAAAGATTTGCTCGCGGCGCTCCAAAATTCTTCATATGGGTAGAGCCCTGCCGATGTTGTTGAACTGAAATTTTTCAGCAGTACCGAGCAAAAATTTCTCCCACTAACTTGCGATGAGCATCTTGGATTGCTCTTTACTTTGAATGTTGAAATACGCTTTAGTAAAATCCTTATCGAGGTGCTTCAGCCACGCAATGAACGTGGCAAGGGGAAGGTTGTTCAGAAATCTTCTGTCTCTGCTAATATAGAGCGCCCCGGCACTCCTTGTAGGTCAAAACCAAGCAAAGCTAGTGATTCTGGAAGTCACAATATGTCTGCTGTCGCTTCTTGTGCCACTTCTCTTGTCGCTGCTGCAGCCGATGTAGAGCAAGATGCAGAGCCAGACAAAGAGGTGCCTCGAAATGATGATGAGGATGATAATATGTTCCTTGATCTTGTAGATACTGTGAGTAAACAAGCAATGGAAGATGAATATCAGGAGCAACCTATTAGCCGTGCTAGATTTGATGACACCGACGATGAAGAGAGGCAGGAGAACATCGACAGCCTAGTTTTAGATGAATATGATGGTGAGGACATGCCAACAATTGAGCGGAACAGGGAAGATCCTCAGCTAGCTGTCGGCACCATATTCCAGTCGATGGTGGACTGTCGTAATGCAGTGACTACATATTGCATTCTCACTGAAAATACATATGTGGTTGATAGGAGTGAGCCAACAAGGTTCACTATTGATTGCCCATATGATAGGTGTAGATGGAGGTTGCGTGCATCACATATGTTGAGGAGCAAGTTCATTCAGGTTTGTGTATTTCAATTTATACTGATTCATTTTATTTTTAGATCATTGTGTAATGTTTTCTAACAATATTTTGTTTGGGTCCCATTTTTTCATATAAAAAGAACCCACACCAGCACACTTGTCCACCTGGAGGGGGAGGAGGGAAGGCTAAAACAAAGCTAGTAAAGACTAGGTGGGTGGCAAATGCAATTTTGGATTGGTTGAGAGAAACACCAACACTTGGTCCAACAGCTCTCCATGGGAAGCTATTTAAGAAGTACAAGATTGATATACCTTACATGAGGATTTTCTATACTATGGAAATGGCTCTTGACAGGATTAATGGTCCTTGGAAAGGGAGCTTTCAGTTGCTCTACACATTTAAATCTAAAGTGGAAGCTGCTAGTCCAGGGAGTGTTGTAGAGATTGACAAGCATACAGTTACATACAAAATAAAAGGGAAGTCATTTCAGAAGGAGTGCTTCAGGAGGGCTTTTGTTTGTTTCAAGGCTTGTTGGCATGGGTTTCTTGATGGTTGCAGGCCCTATTTGGCTGTTGATGCAACTGCTTTGAATGGAAGGTGGAGAGGACAACTAGTGGCAGCTTCTGCAGTTGATGGACACAACTGGCTATTCCTAGTTGCATTTGGTGTGGTGGAGGCAGAGTCTAAGGAAAGTTGGGTCTGGTTTCTGCAGCAGTTGCGCAATCTTATAGGTACACCCCCAGGTTTAGCTATACACACAGATGCTTGCAAGGGTTTGGAGAGTGAAGTGGAAGTTCTATTCCCTGGAGTGGAGCATAGGGAATGTATGCGACACCTAGAGCAGAATTTCAGAAACAAATTCAAAGGTAAAGTTTATGACGAGAACTTATGGCCAGCATCATACACATGCAGTGAGAGGAAGCATGAGCATCATTTGAGAGTGTTGTATGCTCACAATCCTCTGGTGAACGAGTACCTAGATGCACATCATGGAAAGTTGTGTTCAAGAAGCAAATTCAATGAAATCTGCAAAGTAGACTATGTGACCAGTAACCTGGCAGAGTGTTTCAATGCAAAGAACAAGTCATTGAAAGGGCTTCTGACATGACAAATATTTGATATGATTCGGCAGATGATCATGATAAAGATGGCTCCTCGCAAAAGAATTGCAGAAACATAATATGTTGGCCATCTTATGCTCCCAGCTCTTATTAAGTCATTGCATGCCAAGGCAAGAGGACTGAACATGAAATGCATTCGAGCGGCGACACACGAGGCTGAGGTAACATATACTGACAGTAAAAACAGGAAATGGAGATATCTAGTTAACCTAGCAAGTAGGGAATGCAGTTGTACGCAATGGCAGCTCCATGGGAAGCCATGCATACATGCCCTATATCTGATGACTTTTATAGGTGGTGAAGATGGTGAAGTTGATCAATATGTCTCTGAATATTTTTCTGTTGCCAAATTCAAGGCTGCTTAGCTTCCAATGTGCCTGCACTCTTGGGAAATGACCAATGGAACATAGTAGATCCAGGGTTCAAACTACATTCTCCCGTATTGACTAGACCACTAGGAAGACCTAGGAAGAACATGATCAGAAGAGGTGAAGAGGTTCGTGTAAAAAGACAGCGTAAGTGCAAAACATGTGGAACCTTAGGGCACATTGCTAGGAAATGTACCAATCCAGTGGATGCTTCATTTGGAGAAGAGGAACAATGGGCAGCAACAAATGCATAGGAGAATGCAACATTACAGCAAATTGAAGCTAATACAGAGGAGAATGCAGCATTAGAGCAGATTGAAGCTAATACAGAGGAGAATGAAGCAGCAAAGCAGATTGCAGCTAATTCAGAGGAGAATGAAGATCCTGAATTAGCACTGCTGGCAGCCTGGTATGTGTGCAACAACCTTCCCTTTTTATGCATATCTTCTCTTTTTGTCGATAACTTATTATGTTTTTTGTGTTTGGCCTAGCTCTAGGAAACTTAGAGGAAAATGAGAGAAAAGGCCAAGAGAGAAAGAATTTGAAAAATATGAAGCCATGGCTTATGAAGGTTTTCAACCCCATCAACTGGCCAGTGCAACTTCTCCGTCAGCACCTCGACAGTCACCACCCGAAGTGAAGATCAAAAGGAAGAAGAAAAAGGTGGATATCCCACCTAGGGAAACCAGGAGCAAGGCTGTTAAGCCGTCTCGGAACACAGGGAGCAAGGCAAAGATGTGGAATGCAAGTTGTAAACTTTGAACTTTAAGGATTTGTACTAATGTCGGGTGGTAGGTGCGACATATGCCAACGGGTGGCTTACCTTTGTGGGAACCAGAAAGACGTCGCCGATGCCTGGAAGCGGGATGAGGCGAAGACATGCACGCCAGCGGATCTTACCCAGCTTCGGGGCTCTCCGAGGAGATAACACCCCTACTGCTGCTCTGCGGGGTCTCCGCATGATCACTCGATGAATCAAGTAGCTACACAACGCTCCTTGAGCTGTTTATGGGGGGAGGAGGAAGAAAGGGCATGGCTAGCCTGCTTCCTCTCTTCGTATGGTGTCTGGAACTAGCTGGGGGTCGAACCGTTTGCATGGGTGCTCCGGGGGGCTTATATAGGCCTACCCCCCGGGGATACAATGGTAATCCGGCTGGGCGCGGGGCCCAGCCGTCTGTGACTGCGCTCGCCGGCTTCTGCGCCGACTGCTGGGGCCCGCCGACTGGTGGGTCCCGCCGGCTGCCAACTCCTTGGTCACTGTAGCTTCATCTCGTTGACGTGAGCTTCACCGTGGTAAGCATGGTTACAGTGCCGCCACCTGTCGGACGATCACTGTAACCTTACCGCGTCTTGTCTCCTTAATGGGGCGTCCTCTTCGAGGGAGGTGGCGAACCGGCTGCGGGGAGCCGGCTCCGTCTCGGGCCGGCTGGTTGGAAGCGTGGCCGCCTTCAGCCGTCTCTCTACTTCAAGGGGCCCACCGCCTGTGGGCCACGCTGGCGGCTCGCCGTGGGTGACGCCAGGGTCAACATGGCAACAGCGCTGCGCCGGACGGGTCATGCCTACCTCGTACGGCGCACTGTGCCAGGCGTGCCCCAGGATTCGAGGGTGGCAGGCTCTCCTGTAGCCACGCCCCGTCGCACCGCCGTTAGGTGGGTGCGAACTTTGTGGGTACGGTCTTGACTGCTTTACGGGGAGCCGGCTCGAAGGAGTCGGCCTTCTCACAGCCGGCTTCTTGGAGTCGGCCCTCTCTTGAGGGCCAAAGTCAGACCGCCTTCCGAAAGCCGGCCTTGATCGCAGCCGGCTAGGGGAAGGCGGCCCCATGTCTTGGGTTCTTGAGAGCCAGGCTGGCTCGTAGTTTTTGCAGAAGTGCCAGGGGAAGCCGGCTAGGCTACCCATGGCCATTTACTCCGACAGTAGTCCCCGAAGCTGATCGAGCTCCGAGGTGAACAAGGGGACGAGAAGCTTGGTCAGCTTCCTATCCTGAAGAGCCGGCATCGCGGGCGTACGCCGACTTCGGATCACCCCGCGTAGGCGGGAGGGGAGGGGGCCTGCGTGCTGACCACGGGTCCTCTCGTGGCCACGTGGCGGCAGGATCCTGCGAGCGCACGCGCGCGATGGGACGCCGCCGCAGGCCCGGGCCCGCCACTCGCGAGCCTCGGTCCGGGCGCGGATCTCCCGTGGCCCACAGGGCCGCTCGCCTTCTCAAGGCAGTTTTCGCCTCGCCATTAAGGATCGGTAATCGCGGGGCGTGGGAAGTGGGCACGATCGACCCCCACGCTTCCCCACGCCGCGCCTCCTCGGCTTCGTCACGTGAGCCTATAAGTAGGGGGAGGAGGGAGAGCGACAGAGGTTCGCGCACTCCCTCCCACTCCGTCCCTCCTAGCTCTCGTCTTCTTCCTCTCTCTGCCGCCACAGCCTCCCGTCTCAGCGCCGTCGCGTCTCCACGCCGCCTCGCTCCCATGGCCTTGTCAAGCTCCTGGGACGGCTCCAACGTCCATGAGGATCACGTGGAGTTTCTTCGCCAGACCCGGCGCCTGCCCGGCGCTGACCGCGTTCAGGTCCGCCTGGCACCCGAGAGGGAGATCTCGCCGGCGCCGGAGGAGGGCGAGCGGGTCGTCTTCCGCTCGCACTGCCTGCGCGGCTTCGGCCTCCCGGCGAGCGGGTTTCTTCGTTCCTTCCTCGAATTCTACAACCTCCAGCCGCATCACCTCACGCCCAATGCGGTGATGCTGCTGTCGGCCTTCGTCTCCCTCTGCGAAGGCTTCTTAGGGCTGCTCCCCACGCTGGAGCTCTGGGGAGAGTTCTTCCAGAGCAAGCTCGGCACAGTCATCGCAGGCGTGCCCGCCCCCTGTGGAGCCTTCATCGCCATGAGGAGGGCGAGCGAGAACAATCCATTCCCGCCCATCCCCCTGATCCAGTCGGTGAAGGTCTGGCAGAGATCTTATTTCTACGTGAAGAACGTCGCCGAGCAAGAAGACTACATCAACTTGCCGGCTTACGTAGCCGGCCCGCCGGCTGGGAGGCAGCCCTCGTGGAGCTTTCGGTCCCGGTCGTTGTCTCCGGCCGGGAACGCCGCCATCTCCCGGCTTCGGGTGCTGATTCAGTCAGAAGGCTTGCGCGGGGCCGACTTGGTGGCCGCCTTCGTGGAGCGCCGGATCCTTCCTCTCCAGAGCCGGCCCCATATGATGTGTTAGATGAGCGGCCGTTTCGACCCAAGCCGGCTCAGCACATGGGAGATGCCCCACGCGGAGGTGGCGCTCATGGTCAACTACATTGCCAATTGCAAGCTCAGTGGGGACTGGCAATACGGCAAGGCGCCGTACTCTCGCGCGAATCCTCCACCCGTGGCAAGTTTCTCTCTTTATCTTCTTTTTCGTCGTCAGCCGGCTTCGTGACGGCCGGCTTCTGACCAGCCGGTTCTTTGTGCAGAACCCTCTTCTTGCGCCGCCGGCCGGGGCGGCCGGGATCGAACGCCAGTACGCCCCCGACCGCGCGGTGGATGATGTCGACGACCCGGACTTGGGGGCGGCTGCTATGGAAGACGCCGTCGTGGGGGACAGTGCCGAGCCCGGAGGCTCGAGGTTCACCGCGAGCTTCGAGGACTGGCCGGACGACTTTGAAGGCGAAGTCGCTCTGAGTCGCCAGCCGGCGGCCGACCAACAGGGCACGGGCTCGTCCGTCGCGCCGGCTGCCGGCGGCGCGCAGAAGCGTCGGGCCGCTCTAGGCCTCTTCGGCAGTCAGCCGAAGAAGTCCAAACCTTCCGCCGCGGCGACGAAGCGAGAAGAGGCGGCCGCGAAGGCGGCCCGCTTCCGCAAGGCCGTAAAACAGCCCCAGGCGGTCTCGGTGTAAGTCTTTACTTGCTTTGCCGCAATCTCGTCGTTGTTCTCTTTTCTTCGAATGTCTTCTTAACTTTCCTTCGCATGCTGGGCAGGGCGCCGCTTTCTCTTGAGCGGGGCCCGGGCGGCTCCGTCGTGGGGCCGGCTGGAGGGTCTTCGAGCTCCCGCCGCGTGGACCCCCGCGCCGATCTTAGGGAGGCCACCGAGCGGAACGCCCGCGAAGCGCGGGAGGAGCGCGAGGCAGCGGAGAAGGCAGCCGCCCAGGCGGCAAAGGGGGAGGCTGAAGCGGTAGCCAAGGCCCAGAGGGAGGCGGCTTCCACAGAGACGGAGGAGGAAAGCTCGCGCAGCCAGCCTCCGCTGCTCGCCGTGCCCCTCCGAGCCGTGGCCCCCGACACCCCGTTGCCCTTGGCGGAGGAGATCATCCAAGACCCGCCGCTGTTGGAGAGGGAGGAGGAGCCCGTGGTCTTGGCCGGGAGAGCGCCGCCTGCGGCGCCAACCGGAGCGGGCCAAGGCGGCCAATCGTCCGCGGCGCCGGAGGAGCCGGCCGGAGGTGAGCCAGAGAGCAGGGCCGGCCTCAAGGTGCAGCTGGCGACGGGCCGGCGTGCTGGAGGAGGCGCTGCTCCGCCGGAGTTGCGCCGAGCCGCGGGCGCAGGCCAGCCGGCTGGAGATCTGGAGGCGGCCAGCTCCGCCGTGTCCGAGTGGACTCCCAGTGGGGGGACCGGCGAGCTGGAAGCAGCGGCTCAAGGGGTCCGGAGCCGGCTACGAGCTCAAGCCGCCCTGCTGCAACAGCTTAACCAAGAGTTCTTGTCGATGCGAACCACTGTCCGGGTGAGTCCTTCGCTCTTGGCTGCTTTACTTTCTTGATTTCTCCCGTGGGGGCGCGTCAGCGCACCCACTGGGTGTAGTCCCTGAGATTCGGGCCGACTGCTGCGCAGTCGGGTCGGATCTTTCTCGACGGCCACCTTACTTTGCTTTCTTTCTAAATTTTCAGGAATACCACAACCTTCGTGTTGCCGCCTTCGACTCCCAGGCTCGAGAGTTGAGCCGGCGGACCGACGACCTGGCCAACAGCCGAAGTAAGTACTTGGTTTTGTTTGTCTCCTGTGGGGGCGCGTCAGCGCACCCACCGGGTGTAGTCCCCGAGATTCGGGCCGACTGCCGCGCAGTCGGGTCGAATCTTTCTTGACGACTCTTTTCTTATTGATTTTTCTTCTTTTTGTCTTCAGGGGCCAACGCCGACTTAAGGAAGGAGCTTGGCGAAGCGAGAGCCGCCCTTTACGCCAAAGAGGCCGAGTGCGCTGCCTTGGTCCAGGAACGAGATCGCCTGGCCAAGAAGCTAGCCGACCAAGAGGAAAGCCACAAAACGGCCCTTCAGGAGGCGAAGGAGAGCGAAGCCGCCTTGCTGGCGGAGTATGAGATGGAGGCGGCGATCTGGTCTGAGACCCGGCGAGGCCTGGACGAAGGCTTCGGCCGGATCGAAGACTTGATCGACGGTAAGCTGCCTTCCTGGGCCCTCTCTTTCCACTTGCCGCTTGGATTTTTTGACTTATCCTGAGCTCTTGCTTGTTGTTTCTTGCAGATTACTTCCCGGGCTACTCCGCCTTCGCTGCCCAAAGCATTGAAGCCCATCGCGAAGCGCGCCGTCAAGCTGGGGCCGACATTGCGCCGGACGCAAACCGGACCCTTGAGGAGCAACTGCTGGCCGTCCAGGCACGGTTGCAGCCGGCTCACCGGATGCTGCACCGGCTCCAACGTGCCGGGGCGCAAGTGCTGGCCGCCCTCTGGCCCGGCGAGACGATCCCCCGCACCCCGAGCCGAACCGCCGACTGGCTGGAAGTCGCAGTTGGTCGTTTCGAAGCTTGGAAAGCGTCAGCGGCCCGCCTCGGAGCCGGGCGGGCGTTGGAATTCGTCCGGGCTTGGTACCCAGGGCTGAGCCTAGACCAGCTGCGCACTTGGCGGATGGAGGCCGATGCGGAGCTGGAGGCGGTGAGGCCGGCTATCGCCCAGCGGGCTTCAACGATCGCCGAGTGCACCGACATCAGCGTTTTCGCACCCGAAATCGATGATGACGGTGCCGCGCAGCCGGAGGAGTGGTTTGGGCTGAACCCGGCGACGGGCGAGGACTCGGCGGAGGAGATCGCCTCCAGCGACGAGGGCGAAGAGGACGAAGACGACGACGGCGGAGACGTCGAGCCGGCTGGTGGAACAACCAGCCGACCTCAAGCCGACCGTGCCTCCAGCAACGAGGCGCGTGGAAGCGCGCCCTCTGCAGGAGGCGGCGACCAAGCTGAAGTTCGTCAGCCGGCCGCTCCTTCAGCTGGCACGACCGTCTCCGCCAACCAGTCGGCCGCTCCGCCAGCTTGACCTGCCGTCTTTATCTTTCCTGCTTTGTTGTCTTTGAACAATCTTTGTTAAGTTTCGCAGTTCCACCCACTGGGGGTGTATCCAAACTATGTTGAATGCTGGCCTCTAGGAGGTCTTTTTATGTAAATATTATCATGTGCATGTTTGGTTTCCATTTGCGTATGCTTGTTTATCCTTAGGCTTTTTCCTTTGCCGCCTTCCCTCTTTGGGGAGGCAAGTACTTGAGCTTTCTTGGATTTAAAGTAAAGTGAATGGAAACCGGCCGGCCGGCTACTCTGGTAGCCGGTCGGCGGTGTGGGAAAAACCGGCTTTGTTATATTAGTCCGTTAGTCCCTAGCCGTTTTTCGTGTGGGCGGTCGTTCCTACCTTTAACCCTTGCCAGCCGGACAGCCGGTTCTTTGAACTGCGACTTTTGGCAAGGGAAGGCTTGAGAGCCGGCACACTACTTGTCTGACTGCGGGTAGGACTTCTAATATAACTTTAGTCGGCCAGTCCCCGAGCCGACTAGTCGGACTCGGTGCCGGACGGAATAAGTAAATGATGCGACAAAGTCATAAGCATGATACTTTTCATTCATAAATAAGGGATGGCAGTCCCCGAGCCCTCCTCGGGGAGCCTATTGTCTTGCACTTAATACAAAAGTTAGCGTGATACATACTGCCTTTCAATTGTAAAATCTCCGAAGGAGGTTGGCGTTCCATGGCCATTCCGACTCCTTGCCGGAGTCGTCTCTCTTGCGTGCCTTCGGCTTCTGCGCGTCGATCAGGTAGTAGGAGTTGTTGCCTAGAGCTCTGCTGATGACGAAAGGGCCTTCCCAAGGGGCTGAGAGCTTGTGCTGGCCGGCTGTTTGCTGAATCAGCCGGAGCACAAGGTCGCCCTCCTGGAAAGATCTTGGCCTGACCTTCCGGCTGTGGTAGCGGCGCAAACCCTGCTGGTAGATTGCAGACCGGCTGAGGGCTAACAGCCGGCTTTCTTCCAGCAGGTCGACGCCATCTTCTCGTGCTTCCTTGGCCTCCGCTTCCGTGTACATGGTTACTCGAGGCGAGTCGAATTCGATGTCAGTTGGGATGACCGCCTCGGCACCATACACAAGGAAGAAAGGGGTGAAGCCGGTTGACTTGTTTGGTGTAGTGCGCAGACTCCAGAGGACAGCTGGCAGCTCATCGAGCCAACAGCCGGCTGAGCGCTCCAGAGGTACAACCAGTCGGGGCTTGATGCCGGATAGGATGAGGCCGTTGGCTCGCTCGACCTGGCCGTTTGACTGCGGGTGGGCGACGGATGCTAAGTCCAGCCGGATGCCTTGAGCTGCGCAGAAACGTGCCAAGGCTCCTTTGGCGAAATTCGTGCCGTTGTCGGTGATGATGCTGTGCGGCACGCCATACCGAGTTGTTATGTCCGCGATGAACATCACGGCAGTCGGCCCATTCAGCTTCTTGATCGGCTTTGCTTCAATCCACTTGGTGAATTTGTCCACGGCGACGAGCAGATGCGTCATGCCGCCGCGCGCCGTCTTGAATGGGCCCACCATGTCCAGTCCCCAAACGGCAAAGGGCCAAGTGAGGGGAATGGTCTTGAGCGCCGAAGCCGGCATGTGTTGCTTGGAGCTGAAGAGCTAGCATCCCTTGCAATGCTTGACTTATTCTTTGGCGTCGTCCAAAGCAGTTGGCCAGAAGAAACCATGGCGGAAGGCTTTGGCGACAAGTGATCTTGAGACCGCATGGTGGCCGCACTCTCCTTGGTGAATGTCTGCGAGGATTGCAATGCCCTTCTCTTGCTCGACGCATCGCTGGAGGACTCCGGTGACGCTGCGCTTGAGTAGTTCTCTGTTGACGATCGTGTACGCTCCGGCTCGACGCTGGACTTGTCTTGCTTCTGTTTCGTTAGCCGGCAGGTCTTGGTTTACTAGGAAGTTGAGGATGGACTGGGCCCAAGACGGAGCCGTGATTTCTTCTACTGCCAAAGTGGCTACTGCCACCAGGGTGGGCGGGCTGGGCGGTGAGGTGCTGGAGTCAGCCGCCGGCTGTAGTGCTGGTGCAGTCCCCGGGCCGGCTACCGCAGTCCCCGGGCCGGCTACCAAAGTCCCCGAGCCGGCTACCGCAGTCCCCGGGCCGGCTGCCGAAGTCCCCGGCCGGCTACGGGGGTTTTGGGGTCGGCTACTTGCTTCTTCGAGCCGGACCTGGCCGCATCGGGGTTAGGCGGCACGAAGATGGAATCGGATTCCGGAGACGGCTTGATAGACGGCTTGAGTAGGCGTTGTAGAGCGACGCCGGTTGGAATTGCTTGCCGAGTGGAGCCTATTCGAGCCAAGGCATCGGCTGAGTCATTGTCGGCTCGTGGTACGTGGAGGAACTCACACCCTTCAAAGTGTCCGCTGAGTTGTTGGACCAGGAAACGGTAGCTCGCCATATTCGCGTCCTTGGCCTCCCAGTCGCCGGATGACTGCTGGACTACCAGGTCCGAGTCGCCATAACATAGGATCCGGCAAATGCCAAGCTCTTTGGCAAGCCGGAGCCCGTGTATGAGCGCCTCGTACTCGGCCACATTGTTGGAGGCGGCGAAGTGGATTTGTAGCGTGTATCTGAGCTTGTCGCCTTTGGGAGAGGTAAGGACGATGCCGGCTCCCAAGCCGGTGCGCATCTTGGACCCGTCGAAGTGCATGCGCCAATGGGTGGAGTCGGGAGCCGGCGGCAGGTACTGGGTCTCGGCCCAGTCGATGAGGAAGTCGGCCAGTGCTTGGGACTTGATGGCAGTGCGGGGCTGGTAGAAGATCGTGTATGGGGCCAGCTCGATGGCCCATTTCACCACCCAGCCGGATGCATCCCGGCTGCCTATGATCTCGGCTAGCGGGGCAGTGCATACGACCGTGACGGGATGCTCTTGAAAGTAGGGCTTCAGCTTCTTGGCGGTGAAGTACACGCCATAACACATCTTTTGGTAGTGCGGGTAGTTCTGCTTTGAGGCGGACAGCACCTCGCTTAAATAATACACCGGCCTCTGGACCGGCTGGGCTCGGCCTTCTTCCGGGCGCTGGACTACGATGACGGTGCTGACCACCCGGCTGGTTGCAGCGATGTAAAGGAGCATGGGCTCTTTCTCGGTCGGCGCCGCGAGGACAGGTGGCGTGGCCAGCATCTTCTTCAACTCGTGGAAAGCTTGGTCGGCCTGGTCGTTCCACTCGAAGTGAGTGCTCTTCTTCATGAGGCGGTAGAGGGGGAGAGCTTTCTCTCCGAGCCGGCTCATGAAGCGGTTCAAGGAGGCCAAGCACCCGGTGAATTTCTGAATGTCTCGAAGCTTGGTAGGGATCGCCATTCTCTCGATGGCCTTGATCTTCGCCGGGTTGCATTCGATGCCGCGTTCGGAGACCAGGAAGCCTAGGAGCTGGCCGGCTGGCACCCCGAACACGCATTTCTCGGGATTGAGCTTGATTTGGAACCGGCGCAGGTTCTCAAATGTTTCCTTGAGGTCTTCCAGCAAGGTGCCACGCTTCTCTGTCTTCACCACGATGTCGTCCACGTAAACGTGGGCATTCCTGCCGAGCTGCTTGAGGAGGCACTTCTGCATGCAACGCTGAAAGGTGGCACCGGCATTTCTCAAGCCGAATGTCATAGTCAGGTAGCAGAAGGCTCCGAACGGCGTGATGAAAGCGGTCTTCAGGCGGTCGTCTGGGTCGAGCTTTATCTGGTGATACCCGGAGTAAGCATCCAAAAAACTCAACAGCTCGCATCCGGCTGTGGAGTCTATCACTTGGTCTATCCTTGGCAGGGCAAAAGGATCTTTGGGGCAGGCCTTGTTGAGACTTGTGTAGTCTATACACATGCGCCACTTGTTATTCTTCTTCAGCACAAGGACCGGGTTGGCGAGCCACTCTGGAAAGAAAACTTCCATGATGAAGCCGGCCGCCAAGAGCCGGGCTATCTCCTCCCCTACAATCCTGCGTTTCTCCTCCGACAGTCGGCGAAGGGGTTGTCTCACTGGCTTTGCGTCTTCTCGAACATGTAGTTTGTGCTCGGCGAATTTCCTCGGAACACACGGCATGTCCTTGGGGGACCACGCAAAGATGTCCCGATTCTCACGGAGGAAATCAGCGAGCTCGCCTTCCTATTTGCTGTTCAGGTTTGCCCCGATGACAGCGAACCTCTCTGGATGCTCGGGGTCAAGGGGTATTTTCTTCGTCTCCTTGGCCGGCTGGAAAGACCCTTGAGTATCATGCTCCTTGGGGTCGGGGGACACGGCCGACTGCTTGCCGGCCATGGCCACGACTCGGTCCAGCATCTTCTTTTCTTCAGCGATCACAAGGGACTCGG